>NC_057801.1:234857960-234864791 GCF_018294505.1 Triticum aestivum
CCCGACACGGGCCGGATCTGGGCTCGTCGGGCCCGCGCGGTGGGAGGCGCTGACCGGCGGCGGGATTGGCGACGTGGCGGTGTCGGATTCGTCGAGGACGGCGGGCGGACATGTCCGGGCACGGGGTGGACGTGTCCGGCGGCGCGAGGATGAAGAAGGCTAGGGTTAGACCGGGATTTCGGGGGAGATGCACATATTTATAGGTAGAGGGAGCTAGGAGGGTCCAAATGAGGAGCGGTTTTCGGCCACGCGATCGTGATCGAACGGCGGAGGGCATGGAGGGGGTTAGGATGGGTTTTGGGCCACTTTGGAGGGGGTGTTGGGCTGCACACAAAAGAGGCTTTTACGGTTACCCAGTTAACCGTTGGAGTACCAAACGACCTCCAAATGGCACGAAACTTGACAGGCGGTCTACCGGTGCTATACCAAGGCCGCTTGGCAAACCTCGGGCCATTCCGAGAAAGTTTAACACCCGCTCACAACGAGAGGCAAAAGGGGGACGCCGGGGAAACATAGGAGTGCCAGATTGCAAAACGGACAACGGGGAACATGCTCGGATGCATGAGACAAACATGTATGCAAAATGAGATGCACATGATGACATGATAAAATGTAACACGCAAGCAAATGACATGGCAATGACGACGAAAGCTGGAAGACACCTGGCGCATCGAATCCGGGGCGTTACAACACTCCTCCACTAACAAGAGATCTCATCCCGAGATCTTAGGACCCAGACGGAAGGGAAAAGGGATGAGGTGAAACAAGAACTCAAGAGAAGAAGCAAAGAATCGAGAGCACTCGAGAAGATGAGAGGAACGACGAGAATGACGAGAATCGAAAGCTCACGGAATTAGATAGACTATGAAACCACTCCGGTTAGAACGAGATAAGAAACGAATAAGACTGAAAGGATTTAGGCAGCACTCCGGCTAGAACATGGAGGAATAGAACACGAGCTTGAGAAGATGGAATGATACTTGATGAAGACATGACACAAAATCTCCGGAAATAATTGAAAAGGTTGAATGAAAAGAACGGAGAAGAAAATGACAACTTGTGCCACGAATGAAATAGATAGCAACCTCAGAAGAAAGGATTGAACGGAGTTGTTGAGAAAATCAACAACGAAAAGAATTGCTTGTTGTGGTCTTATAGATAACATCTCAAGATCATAAGGTGATAACCGGCCACAAACGGAAATGATGGAAAAGATAAGAAGAACGAAGAAATGCAAAACTCCATTTCAGACGAATATGGAGACTTAAATGCACTTCGAGATGCAAGAACAAAAGATACTAGAACTCCTTGAACAAGAATGTTGATGCACACTTGAAGAATGAATTGAATCATGAAGAACCATCATGACGAACTCCGGTGACAAAAGGATGATGAGATAGAATGAAGGATGAAAGAATAAGATGAACATTGCGATGATTTAGATGGAGGTTCCGACGAGATGGCCGAGGAAATTTAAACTCCGGAAAAGAAAAGATGAAAACCCTTGGAACTAGAATTTATTCATCAAGAACAAACTCCGAAGGAAGGGATTACTCACTTGGATGAAATAAGAATAAGATTTATTGTATGCTTATCCTTCATCAAATTAAATTGATGGCAAGCAATGGATTTTGCATACTACTTATTCTTCTTGAAAAAGGATTGAGAAGAGATATAGCGCCAACTTGAAGAAGTTATTGATGGGACCACCGGTGGAATTGGAAATAACGAAAGAAATGATACGGTAGCAAAGGAAGAGAAATCTTGAACGAACCACTGTAAGAATTCAAAAATGATTGACAAACGCGAATGAATCACCGGGAAGAATTAGAAGACAAAATATGCTAGAGGGGATTTAGATGCAAAAGAACGAAGAGATCATGAAGCATCGCGATAAATGGATAACGGCAGATGAAATGTGAGGACGAAGAATTCTTCTGGGACGATGGCCTCCGGTGAAAAGAAACAGAAATCAACTCCTGAAATACTCCGGATGGATGAAAAAGAATTGCACGACTGGAAACAATTTGAGCGGATAGCATCAAGCTAGCGACATGAATCTTCGGGAGAACGGACAAGATTTAAGAGAAACTCTTCTTCGATCTTCAAATGATGACGGGAAACACCACCAAAATTACTGAGATACTCTGGGGGAATGAAAAGCGAAGGGGTTGAGTCAACAATGAAAAGAATTTGAAAGCGATCTTGTAGAAGGCATGTGACTGATGGAATCCATTCTTACGTCACACTTTGAAAAGAATCTGAGAATAACTCCGGAATAATTAGAAGAGTCAGGTAAGATCCTGGGAAAAGACCTGTGGGTTAGGGCCCACTAAAGGGAAAAACACCGTTGGAAAGGATTGTTGAACAGGTAGATGATGCACCGGAACAATTGAAATATTTGAATGAGGTGACAACCTCGAATTAATTGGAACACAGACGAATCTCTTGAGATGTCTTGAACACTCCGGAAGGATAAACTGGCGAGAGGCAAACGAGCAAAGGGAAATATTTGAGTTGAGGGAAAGAATACGATCGACAATGAAAAATTTGAATTGAATCCACCGGAGAAGAAAAAGAGATGATGAATGTCAAACAAGACGAGAATTCACCGATTAAAATGATTGATGGAAAACTGAAGAGGCTCCGCACGAATGAAATTGATGCTCGAAAGAGACTCAAACTCCGGGAAGAATAGGGTGGGAGGATGGGAAAACAAAGGCAACTTGGAAGGGGAAGCTACGAATAACTTGAAGAGAAAAACACCGATTGAAATCATTGAGGAAAGAAAGCAAAGACTTCGCACGAGTAGGATGGATGCTCGATTACGGACTCTGGCTCCTAGAAGAGGAAGGGTGGGTGGGTGGGAAAAGAAAAACAACTGAGGATTGAACTTGGCAAAGAAGAAGAGGCTCGAGTCAACTTGACGAGAAATGCACCGGATGAAAGGATCTGAGAATCCAACGATCGGAAAACCAACTGCGTGATCCTAAAGAAAAACATGAAGGGGAAGAGGAGTAATTCAAAACACCTACATCAACATTCCTCACCAGAGCGACGAAGGGGCAGAGGAGTAAAAAGAATTCCTACTCTCCGATATAACTAGCCTCCGAAAACAGTTTTCTTCTAGACTCAACAATGGCCAAACTACACAATCAATCAAGGGGGCTCCTAAGGTCGGTCGAGGCTCTGATACCAACTTTTCAGGCCCAATATGCGACCCTATCCAAAAGGAACTCGAAGGTCCCACCAAGGATAGACCCGCATATTGAAACGCTTTTGCAAGGTGGATATCATTACATCAACATTACATAATAGATAGGGATACATACATAAGGCATACAATGCCACACGAATACAGCAATACATCATACATAAGACCAACATCCGACTACGGATGAAAACACAAACAGAAACTCAAACGACATCCACCCTGCTAGCCCAGGCTGCCGACCTGGAACCTATCCCCTGATCGAAGAAGAAGCAGAAGAAGAACTCCAAAACAATCAAGCATCGCTCTCGCGTCAGGATCATCGCATAACCTATACATGCAACTGTTGTTGTAGTAATCTGTGAGCCACGAGGACTCAGCAATCCCATTACCATGGGTATCAAGACTAGCAAAGCTTAAAGGGAAAGGAAGGGGGGTTAAGTGGTGAGGTTGCAGCAGCGACTAAGCATGATATGGTGGCTAACATACGCAAATAGGAGCGAGAAGAGAAGCAAAGGAACGGTCGTGAAGCTAGCAATGATCAAGAGGTGATCCTGAACACCTACTTACGTCAAACATAACCCAAAGACCGTGTTCACTTCCCGGACTCCGCCGAGAAGAGACCATCACGGCTACACACACGGTTGATGCGTTTTAATTCGGATCAGGTGTCAAGTTATCTACAACCGGACATTAACAAATTCCCATCTGCCATGTAACCGAGGGCACGGCTCTCGAAAGTTTATACCCTGCAGGGGTGTCCCAACTTAGCCCATGATAAGCTCTCGTGATCAACGAAGGATATACCTTCTCCCAGGAAGACCCAATCAGTCTCGGAATCCCGGGTACAAGACATTTCGACAATGGTAAAACAAGACCAGCAAAGCCGCCCGATGCGCCGACAATCCCGATAGGAGCTGCACATATCTCGTTCTCAGGGAAACACCGGATAAGTCAAGCTACGAGTAAAACCAAACCTCGAGTTGCCCCGAGGTGGCCCCGCAGGTTGCTCGTTTCGGACCAACTCTTAGACAAGCACTGGCCCGGGGAGGCTAAAATAAAGATGACCCTTGGGTTGGCCGACCCAAGGGAAGGGTATAGGTGGCGGTGAGGCAAATGGTAAAACCAAGGTTGGGCCTTGCTGGACAAGTTTTATTCAAAGCGAACTGTCAAGGGGGTCCCATAAATCACCCGACCGCGTTAGGAACGCAAAATCCGGGAACATAACACCGGTATGACGGAAACTAGGGCGGCAAGAGTGGAACAAAACACCAGGCATAAGGCCGAGCCTTCCACCCTTTACCAAATATATAGATGCATTAATAATATAAGAGATATTGTGATATCCCAACATAACCCTGTCCACCATGGAGCAATCTTCAACTTCACCTGCAACTAACAATGCTATAAGAGGGGCTGAGCAAAGTGGTAACATAGCCAAGCAATGGTTTGCTAGGAAGGGTGTCAAAGGTTAGAGGTTCTTGGCAATTTGGGGAGGCTTGAAGAGCAAATGATAGGTAGCACATCATAGCGATAGAACGAAGCAACTAGCATGGCAATGATAGTAGTGAGATCCAGGGTAGCGGTCATCTTGCTTGAAATCCCGCAAGGAAGAAGAACAAGACCATGAAGAAGATGAAGCCACGAAGACGAACCAAGCATAGACGAACGAATCCTCACGATCGCAACGAAACGGGAACTATCGAGAAGAAGCACACAACATAGTAAACACACCACACATGAACAAGGCATGATGCTCAACTAAGTATGATGAATGACAATGCTACATGAAGCTACTCATGGCAAGAGATGATGCATACAAGAGCAACACATCAAAGCAAGTTTAAATGAGGCCAGAAACAACATATAACAATTCCGGTAAGTCCTCATATGCAAATTTATAAATTGGTCCCGAACTGAATAAACCTTATGTTCAAGTTGTTAAACAGCAAGTTAAGATGCACCACGATGAACTACATGAAATTCTAGTCAAGTTACATATAAAGTTCATTAGATTCGGAGCTACGGCCTAGAAGATATGAGCAAAACAAGTTAAACATGGCATTGATGCAAAATGCTCCCAAACATCAAGCAAACACCTCAAAACAAGGATGTAACATGATAATATGAAGCTACGTGCAAAATCAAGCAAGTTTCACATAGAGCACACTCGAAACGAAGCAACGGTTCAAACACATACACTATACAAGTTTAAAGGACAAGCTGTCCAAAACAGCAACTAGGCATATTACAAGCATCAAAACAACATACTACAGTACCACAATATGAAAACAAAAGGCATGGACATGATTTACGGGTAAAGCACAACAAAACATGAACACTGAACTATCTGCAGAAATCACTAGAACATGCTCAAAAAGACATGGTAAGATTGCATATATTAACAGTTTCAGACTTTGCAGAAATAACATCAGGTTGCAATGTTTAGAGCTATCAAACGACATGTTACAGGAACTTAACATGGCAACCAAAGGCCTGGCATGAATCTACTAATCTCATAGATCAAAAGTCCCTTACTGACCATGAGCCAAAAAGGATCAGAAGATATGATGGCACCCATGTAAACATAGCAAGTTATATGACAGATTCATACATGGCAGGAACAACAATAAGTAGGCATGTTGGTGAGCTTGAACCACTCACCACAAAGCAATACATGGCATGGCAAGGCAACCAACAGTAAGAATACATGTTTATGAAGCTAAGAATGGCAAGAGAAAGTTCATAGGGTACATGGATCACTAGCAAAACACATGGCAACACTGAACTTAATGCTAACAGGTTGATAGCAATATTATTTAGCAAGTTTGGAGCAAGATTACAACAAGCTACAACAAGCTATAAATGCAAACAGGGGTATGAATGGATAGAGCATGACATTTACAACAAAACAACCTTAGTGAACATCTCCAGATTATGCATAGAATGACTTGTAGCAGCAGGTTTACACCGCAACAAAATATAACAGAATCTGTCAGGAAAACAGTAACAACAAGTACCCTCCTTAACGAGCTTGATGCACTCAGCACACAACTCACAAAAATATATGGATGGAACCACTACAAAGATGGCATAGCATAGATCAAAACACATGTAGACATCAACCTCATAGGATGCACACATCAAACATGGCAAAAATGACAAATGAGCTTGTTATAACAGTTTCAGCAGATTAACATCACATAGCACTATTACAACGATGATTCGGGCATCAAGATGGACTCAAATGAACACGGTGCAATGGAATGAAATGAAGTACTCGTCGAGGCGAACAATTTGACATCTTACACTCACGAAACGGAGCAGTATGCACAGAGTTATGATGCGATGAACATGGCATGATAATGCAAAATATTTCGAGACTTAGTGGAATTTTTACCCTCTGAAAAGCTGGACGGGGTCGAGCGGGACGAGGAGATCCGGGACGGGCGGAGAGGCGCTTTGGTTTGAGGGAGTGGTGGATCTGGTCCACCCGACCAGATCCAGCGAGGGAGGAGCTCCGGCGAGGCGACGATGGCTGGGCCCGCCGGACTGAGCAGAGGAGCGCCGTGGACGGCGAGGTAGTCCGGTTGCCGGCGCTGGGCGGCGTGGCACGGATG
>NC_057801.1:234865236-234885893 GCF_018294505.1 Triticum aestivum
CGGACATGTCCGGGCGCGGGGTGGACATGTCCGGCGGCGCGAGGATGAAGAAGGCTAGGGTTAGACCGGGATTTCGGGGGAGATGCACATATTTATAGGTAGAGGGAGCTAGGAGATTCCAAATGAGGAGCGGTTTTGGGCCACGCGATCGTGATTGAATGGCGGAGGGCATGGAGGGGGTTAGGATGGGTTTTGGGCCACTTTGGAGGGGGTGTTGGGCTGCACACAAAAGAGGCTTTTACGGTTACCCGGTTAACCGTTGGAGTACCAAACGACCTCCAAATGGCACGAAACTTGACAGGCGGTCTACCGGTGCTATACCAAGGCCGCTTGGCAAACCTCGGGCCATTCCGAGAAAGTTTAACACCCGCTCACAACGAGAGGCAAAAGGGGGACGCCGGGGAAACATAGGAGTGCTGGATTGCAAAACGGACAACGGGGAACATGCTCGGATGCATGAGACGAACATGTATGCAAAATTAGATGCACATGATGACATGGTAAAATACAATACACAAGAAAATGACACGGCAATGACGGCGAAAGCTGGAAGACACCTGGCGCATCGAATCCGGGGCGTTACAGTTTGCTTTTCCTGCATGATAGATAAGTATCGAGGATAATCATTGCAAGGAAGTAAATTTTCGATCACACCTGCAAACATGGATGACATGAAGAAGATAGCATTGCAGGGGGTTATTAATAGTACATGATGACCAAGTATCAACACCACAAATGGTGCTTTAAGTTTGAAATGCAAATAGTTCGAGAGCAGAGCAAAAGGCGAATGGAAACACCCTGCAGATAACCCCTGATCCATCACTCGATGTTCTTCTCCCTCTTTTTGTCGACAAGCGTCAAAAAGGAAAGAGAATGCATGTGAGGAACTACTCATCCAAAGAACCAGAGTCAGAGCTTGAACTTTTCAGAGAAGCAGAACGAGCAACGGTTGAGGCCGAAGCAGGTGTTAGTGATGCAGCATGGGCTTCGAGAACAACTTCAGGAGTAGCATTGCGATGTGCATCTTGCTTGTAGATGAACGTTCCTGTTGTGTCTTCAAGAACATCATCGGGTTTGACAAAACAGCAGGTCAGTTGAGGCAGAACGCTGAGAGAGCACTGGGGTTTGCCTTCGAATGCGAGGTACTTCAAACAACTCCAAAGGATCATATTCCTTTTTGATGCCCTTGGCAGACAGTTGCTTCTGAGAGTAATGCTTGCGCAATAGTGTCCAGGAGCGTTTCTTATATTCCTTCTCATATAGGAGAGTTTGGCGACAGTAATTGTGAAGCAAGTTGATCTTAGACATCATTTCCACTTTTACTTTCCTATCGAGCTTGATATGGCTTTCTAGGGCCTGCTAAGTGCGAAGACAAATATCATATAGTGAAGGATTTTCTTCATGAGGGATTTCAACTTTTGCTTTCTTTTTCTTCAGAACACTAGCAGAGGCCAGCATAGAAGCAGAAGTAGTGGCATTCATTGGCATCTTTCCTTTGCTTGTGTCCTTCACAATCCTGAGTGTATCACGGACTGGTGGCATATAAACTTTCGGGACATGTGGACAGTAGAACTTTTCTTCAAGGAGTTACTCAATGGCATACATGATCTACAGTGCATATGGCTCCAAGGCTTGAGGGCTATCAGCTGCATAGGCCAAGTTGCGAATGAAAAGATCTGGGGCATCAAAGCAAGTACCCTGAGCAGTGGTGAGCAGTGCATTCCCCACGATGCGATTGATGGTTTCTGGCCTGTTAGTTGGAGTGAGGGAATTGCAGAGAATGCAGAACAATACTTTGTTCTCATATGCCAGATTCTTTGGGTTTATCTCTATGCATTCATCACCAACTAGTTCGTGATCCATCAATATGTGAAGTTGAGATTCGGATACTTCCCAATAGTGCAACCTGTGTTCACGATCAACATCAAATTCGCACCGAGGAAGACTTAGCAGGGCTAAGAACTGATCCGCTGAGCACTTGATCGTTTCCTCTCCTGCCATCCATTCGAGAGTCCGTGTAGATCTATCTCCAAGTTCTCCTGAGATATACAGGGTGGCATAGAATTGATGAATCACTTCACGATTCTAGCCATGATTGAAGCGAAGGGAACTCTTCAAGAAGATTACTTCAATTTGCTCGATGGTGTGATGGAAGCATGGTAAGTTTTCGAGCTTAGTGAAATCCAGAACCAGGTGCTTGAAAACACGATTATTTTCATACAGAATGCAAGCATAATACACAACCTATTACTTAGTCTAGAACCTTGGCAACAATGAAGTTCTTTCTCCTTCATAAGGACTAGTCCCAAAGAATGCAAGTTTCGAAAGATGAAACTGCTCGTTAAATGCAGGACCATTTGGGCCATCTTCAGCTGGGAACAGCGGAAATGTTTCCAAAAGATTTTTCAGTTGTTCTTCACTCACATTCCTGGTCTGAATATCATCAGGTGCTTGCACACTATCCTCAATGGGCTTAAGAGGAGCACGAGGCTTCCTTGACTTATCTGACTTCTTTGATGTACCTGACTGACAAACATCTTTGCTCGCTGAGCTCCTTCGGCGGCTTTCTGATTCTCAAGCACTGGGGCCTTATCTTTCGTAGTATTTTGTTTGGCAGTGGGCACAACAGCTTCTTTCTCGGACGCCTGCTATACAATGGGTGTAGCAATTCCTTCGTGATCCATGGGCTCTTCAAATTTCTTTTCATCCTTTTCCAAATGTGGTTCAGTGGAAATAGGAGCAGGATCAACATCCATCTGGGTAGGGGCACCAGATGATGTGACCGGGGTGGTTTTCCCTCGGGAAGCATTTAGCTCCCCCCAATCTTGTCACTCTCCTCCTTATTAGATCCGGAGCGCTCAACTTGCATTTGCTTCAGAGGTGATGGATTTTCCTTCTCAACCTCTATCTCTTCATCAGTTTTGTCATCTTGGGGTTGCTACTCAGGCAAGACATTCTCTTCATTAGACTTGTTCAAAAAGATATTGCTACGTCTCGAGCTTGCGTTGGTTTTCCCCGAAGAGGAGAGGATGATGCAACACAATAGTGTAAGTATTTCCCTCAGTTTTTGAGAACCAAGGTATCAATCCAGTAGGAGGTCATGCGCAAGTCCCTCGTACCTGCACAACACGATAGCAACTCGCAACCAATGCTTAGGGGTTGTCAATCCCTTCACGGTCACTTACGAGAGTGAGATCTGATAGAGATAATATTTTTGGTATTTTTGATAGATAGATGCAAAGTAAAAAGTAAAGGCAAAGTAAAAACAAAGCAAGTAAATAAAGTGATATAGATTGATATGATGAGAATAGACCCGGGGGCCATAGGTTTCACTAGTGGCTTCTCTCAAGAGCATAAGTATTCTACGGTGGGTGAACAAATTACTGTTGAGCAATTGACAGAATTGAGCATAGTTATGAGTATATCTAGGCAATGATCATGTATATAGGCATCACGTCCGTGACAAGTAGATCGAAACGATTCTGCATCTACTACTATTACTCCACTCATCGACTGCTATCCAGCATGCATCTAGAGTATTAAGTTAAAAACAGAGTAACGCTTTAAGCAAGATGACATGATGTAGAGGGATAAATTCATGCAATATGATAAATACCCCATCTTGTTATCCTCGATGGCAACAATACAATACGTGCCTTGCAACTCTTTCTGTCACTGAGTAAGGACACCGCAAGATTGAACCCAAAGCCATGCACTTCTCCCATTGCAAGAACTACCAATCTAGTTGGCCCAACCAAACGGATAATTCGAAGAGACTTGCAAAGATAACTCAATCATACATAAAAGAATTCAGAGAAGAATCAAATATTTTCCAAAGATAATACTGGATCATAAACCCACAATTCATCGGTCTCAACAAACACACTGCAAAAAGAAGATTACATCGAATAGATCTCCACAAGAGAGGGGGAGAACATTGTATTGAGATCCAAAAAGAGAGAAAAAGCCATCTAGCTACTAGCTGTGGACTCGAAGGTCTGAAGTAAACTACTCACACTTCATCGGAGGGGCTATGGTGATGATGTAGAAGCCCTCTGTGGTCGATGCCCCCTCCGGCGGAGCTCCGGAACAGGCCCCAAGATGGGATCTCATGGATACAGAAGGTTGCGGCGGTGGAATTAGGTTTTTGGCTCCTCTTCTGATCGTACGGGGATACGTAGGTATATATAGGAGGAAGGAGTACGTCGGTGGAGCTTCGAGGGGCCCACGAGGCAGGGGGCCACGCCTAGGGGGGAGGGCGCGCCCTCCACCCTTGTGACCGCCTCGTGGCTTTCTTGACGGAGGGTCCAAGTCTCCTGGGTCTTATCTAATGAGTAAATCACGTTCCCGAAGGTTTCATTCCGTTTGGACTCCGTTTGATATTATGTTTCTTCGAAATACTGAAAAAGGCAAAAAACAGCAATTCTGGGCTGGGCCTCCGGTTAATAGGTTAGTCTCAAAAGTAATATAAAAGTGAGAAATAAAGCCCAATATAGTCCAAAACAGTAGATAAAGTAGCATGGAGCAATCAAAAATTATAGATACGTTGGAGACATATCAGATATCAACCACATCAGGTTGTACTTTGGCTGCTGGAGTAGCAAAGATAACCTCCACATTGCTAGTGTGCTGCATGGGTTCATCTTCATGAGATGGCGAAGGTGGGATATGCTGCAATGGAGTAGGAATATCAGCCACAGTCTGAAGGTGGCGGTCCTTGATTCCTTTCAGTTTGCTGGTTCTTGCCTTAGCCTTCTGACATTTCTCTTCTTTGATTCTCCTTTGAGCAAGATCTGACTTGCACTCATTCCCATCATTCCTTCTGTCACACAGCTGAGAAATATCCATCTTCAGATGCGAGAGCCAATCAATTTTGTCATTTCTCATGACACTGAGTGCCTTTGTAAGCTCAATAATCTCTTTGTTCAGGCCTTTCCTATCGGATTTAGTATTGGCATATCTCCTCATCTGCTCGAGGGTTTGCTTGTCCTTAACAACCTGATTCAACTTCTTTGTAATTTTCTTCAACTCGATGAAATGTTTTGTCACCATTTTGGTAACATCGTCAGGAAGGCCCAGACTGCTGATATCTGTAGATTTTGCATCATAAGCAGCACTTTCAATCACATCAACCATAAGATTAAAGTCATAATTTTGTTCCTCTGTTGAAGCAGGGACACTTGGTTTGGGCTTCTTAGCAGAAGCTTCAGCTTTTCCTTCAGACAACAATTTTCTCTTTGTTGTAGGAGTGGCAAAACCTGAAGGTTTGTTAGTGACTTGAGTGGGTGCATGTCTTGGTGATTTCATTAGCGGGGTTGAAACTTTCACTAGTGAGGGAGTTTTGTAAGGCTTGTTGAGAATGGCTCTTTGATCATACATAGGTATTTCATCGGGAGCATCCTCATTGGAAGACTCATCAGACGAGCTAGAGAGAACCTTCTTTGATTTCTTGACAAAAGTTTTTAACGGATTTCCTAGACTGGCTTCCCTGGGATGCAGATGTGTGATCCTTTTTCTTCTACACATCTTGCTGAGTTAGCGTGATGTTTTTAGCTTTGACTTGATTTTTCTTTATCAGCCTAGCATCATGCTTGGTTGTGGCCTTCGCCCTCTTGGCAACTTCTTCAGGAAAATCAGCTATGGTTTTGAGGGATTCAAGGTTAGCAGTTGGAGGCGCTGGTGGCCTTACTTTTTCATCATCTAGACCGATTCAATTCTTAGCAATGCAGTCATTCCATGGCGGCATGAAGGCAAATAAGATCTGATACTTTTTGTGAATGTTTTGATAGCTGAACCATTTCTTCGCCCAATGACGACGAATCCTTTGCAGTCTGTTATTTCTTTCCATAGTTGTTTCAACTCTAGGTGGAGTTTTGTATCCATCTAGTTCAGACACTCAGCAATGGTATTCTTCTCTCTGCCATGACCACCCTTCTTTGGATTTCCATCGGAGAACATGGTTAGGGCGTCAGTGACCAATTCATCCTCGGGTTGACTATGAGCAGAGGGAATTTCTTCATCATCTTCTTCAGATTCAGACTCGGATTTCTTCTTTGCTGGCTTTGATGATTTTCCTCCACCAGTCAATCTCATTTGGTCTGATCTTGGTGGTGGCTGAGGCAGTTCTCCTTCAGAATCTGTATACTCATCCGAACTCTGTGCCATGGCCAACCTGTGAAAAGAATAGATATGAGGGAAACTGGGCTAGGGTCATAAACATGCATAGAAGTATTTTTGAACGAAAATGAATATTTTTTGGAAGGAGCATCGGAATCCATGGCATACTTAGAGAAGGTATCTTTGATAGATTTTAACCTAGCCAACTGGTCAAACCTATCTAATCTTTCGGATAAGTGCTCATGAACCCTAGATTGAGAAGAACTAGAATGAGGGAAAATCTACAAACCGTACCAGTCATAACCTAGTGAATCCTAAAGATCTACTGCAGAGAAAAAAATCAAATAGATGGTGTCGGTATGAACTGCCCTACGAACATAGGAGGGAGTAGGAGCAGTTTCGGATCTAGGCGCCCTAACTTGGAAGCATAGATCAACTACGGCTATGCGGAGAGGAAGATTACCGCACGGGCATGATCAACTACGACGAGACTTCACCAGAGTCGCACGGCAAGGCACATCGCCGGAGTTGCTTAGAGCTTGGGCTCAAGAGGAAGTGGATATGAGGGATGCAGAAGAAACGAGGAAGATGACCCAGGAGGGGTATTTATAGCTAGCGAGCAGAACCACCTCTACGAAATCTACGGTCCTTAGAAGCAGGACATTCCACATTCAGTGGACGCGATTATGATCGTGGGCATCATGGGCACATGGCAACCATTTCCTGCGAAAAACTCAGGACGAGAGCAGGAGGCCAAAGGTTTGAAGAAGGGCAAGCGCCAAAACATATTAAAGTTTGAAGTCGATTTCTATCATGACCAAGAATGTCGGACCGAAATTTTCTTCAGATCAAATTGCATGCTTATGACGGACAACATAGATTGGAAGAGAAGGAGTAGAGGGATAACAGGGTCCGAAACAAATCACTTAGTTAGAAAAGAGGAAACACAACGAAGAAGAACTATGAGTGAGTTGTTCATCGGACGAAAGACAAACACATCAAAAAATACAACCTCTCAAACAAAAGCAAATAAACACCAGAATCGAGCACCAAAAATAATGATCTCAGGGCTAAGGATATGACGAGTAGAATCCGTCATATACTTCCTGCAAGAAGGGTTAGTTCTTTTTCGCAACCCACACTTGCATGGGAAACGAGCATCTCATTTGCTTAGACTAAGAAGGGACATTTCTTCGGTGAGATATATAATTCACCTATGCATTTCGAGAGTAATCATATGAATAAGCATTGAACTTGTTTCCATATATATATGAGTATAATGATTCAAGGAAGTACGAATGTACTCCTTCTATCGAAGGTTTGACCCATATCCATTCAAGGAAGTTCCATTTTCAAACTACAAATGATAACTATTTCCTCGTCGAAAATCATTCTGCATATTCAAGTTAGTTGTGATAGATAAATTTTCAATGATGCTCTTCTTCACCCAGATTTGCATCTTGGGTGAGCCAGACCTGCAGTTAGTTCCAACATACCAAGCCAATACCTTACCATTCTGTTGTTTGTAGAATTTGAAGTTTGAGTCATCAGACTCATCAGAGACAACAGAAATGGGGAATCATATCCAGACAAAGTTTTAGGTTCGAGAGTTTTACTTTTAGCAAGAACCCAACTCGTTTGAGGATATTGCTCGGGAGTCCAGTAGGTACCATCGATGTTTAGTTTTCTTTTGAAACCCAAACCTTCCTTTCAAGGGTTTTTGTGCAGTATAGACTTCTTGAGCACATCACAAAGAGTTTGATGCCCTTTGAGACTCTTTATCATTCTTGTCTCAAGCAAGTTCTTTAATCTGCAATTTTCATCAAAGAGAGCAACAATTTCCTTGGGAGAGGGGTTAGAATTATCATTCGTAGTAGTTGCGATATTCTTGATGATAGCAGTAGATGTTTCAGCATTGCTACATTCTAGGCATTTTAAGCAAGGAGGCACAAAATCATCAAGAAGCGATTTAGATTGCTCGACAAAGAAAGAAGCCTTTTCTTTCGCAAGCTCGTTATGGGACTCTTTCAGTGACTCGAGTTCTTGATTCCTGTTAAGGAGTTCATCTAATAAACTCTCGTAGTCGACTGTAAGGGACTCATATCAGTTGGAAAGATCATCAATGGTTGGAGAAAAAGCAGCATGCTCTTCGATCAACTTTTGATTCTTCTCCATCTCTTCGACCAATAATCCTTCGGTTTTCCTAAGATTATTGTCAAGTTTTTCAAGCTTATCTTGTTGAGATTTAGCAATCTTAACCAGTTTAGCATAGGCAAGGTATTCATGAGAATATTCAGTGATAGACTTTCGGTGTTTAGCTGATACCTGATCCTTTGAGGTTTTTGCCATTAGGCAGAATGCAATGGGTTCATCATCACTTGAAGCATTGTCATCAGTGTCTGATTCAAGTGATTTCTCAGAAGATCCATAGGCAATGATGGCATTGCTTCTTCCTAGCCTTCTGAGAATCTCTTCATCTTCAGATTCAGATTCAGATGTCTCATCTTCTGATTCCAAGTTCATATCAGCACAAGCTCTATTCAGCTGCAATATTTTCTTCATGTTAGATTTGATGGTTGCGCTGGCTTTCATGTCAATGACTGGTCTCGTCGAACAGGATGAGGAAGATTAATTTTTCTTCGAGAGCTTAGTGTGACCATCCATTCGAGTGAATCAATTTCCGTGAAGATACATATGTTTCTAGGTTTTGCATCTGAGCATGGACAGTCTGCTATGAGATGACCGAACTATTTGCACTTGAAGCACTTCATTTCTTTCGGAGGTAACTTTCTTGAAGATTCAGGCAAGTAAAATTCGTCATCATTTGTGAGACACAGATTCTGCCTTCTGAGATCACTTTCTATAAGCATTTCCAGTTCCCTTGTGATAGTGTGTTGATTCTCGACATCTTCTTTGTGTGAACTGCAATAGTGTGAAAGAATTTCCCCTTCACTTTCCGAAGAAGATTCTTGATCTACATTTTTAAGTTCCATCCTTTCTTCGTGAATGGATAATAGTGTCATGCTCTCGGCGTAGTGAGGTTCTTCATAGTCTAGTCTTTGCTTGATCTCAGCTACGATTGGAACGAATGTTGCATCAAGAGCACTCAGTAGCTTGCTGACTACATCTCTATCAGTGATATCTGTAACTCCACGTTGATGAAGTCTTTCAACAATGTTTGTCAATCGATCAGTGAGTTCCATAGCACTTTCCTTATGAAGACTTCTGAAACCAGCAAACATAGCACGAAGCATTTTAGTGTGGGAATCAGTTCTGGTAATTGATTCTTCATGAACATTCTTGATGGCATCCCAGAGTTGCTTTGCGGTGTCAAGTTTTCGGAACCGAATGAAAATGTCTTTGCAGATACTTGTTGGGAAATGTTGCATGGAAAACAAAAAAATTCTACACATACGCAATGATCTATCCATGGATATGCATAGCAACAAGGGGGAGGGTGTGTCTACGTACCCTCGTAGACCGTAAGCGGAAGCGTTTCTCAACGCGGTTGATGTAGTCGAACTTCTTCGCACTTCAACCGATCAAGCACCGAACGCACGACACGTACGCGTTCTGCACATGTTCAACTCGGTGACGTCCCTTGCCTTCTTCATCTAGCAAGACATCGAGGTAGTAGATGAGTTCCGTCAGCACGATGGTGTGGTGACAGTGATGATGAAGTGATCCTCACAGGGCTTCGCCTAAGCACTACGAAAATATGACTGGGGGTGTAAATGGTGGAGGGGGGCGCCGCACATGGCTAAACAATTATCTGGGGTGTGCTAGGGCCCCCCACATATATATAGGTGGGAGAGGGAGGGGAGACAGCCAAGGAGGCACCCAAGTAGGCCGAATCCTACTTGGGGTCTTCCCATGGCCACCCCCCTTCCTTATTTGCCAGAGGGGGAAGGAAAGAGGAGGGAGGAGGGAAGGAAGGGGGAGGCCGAATCCCCCCTTTCCTTCTCCCTTCCCCTCTTTCCTTCTCCTCTGGTTTGGATAATATGGGGGGTGCATCAGCCCCTTGTGGCTGGTGCATTTCCCCTCTTGGCCCATAAGGCCCATATCTTTTGTTGGGGGTTGCCCGAAACCCCTACCGTTGACCCGATATGTACCCGGTACCCTCCGAAACATTTCTGGTGTCCGAATACTATCGTCCTATATATCAAGCTTTACCTCTCAACCATTTTGAGACTCGTCATCATGTATGTGATCTCATCCGGGACTCCAAACAAAATTTGGTCACCAAATCACATAACTCATATAATACAATATCATCATCGAACGTTAAGCGTGCAGACCCTACGGGTTCGAGAACTATGTAGACATGACCAAGACACCTCTCCGGTCAATAACCAATAGCGGAACCTGGATGCCCATATTGGCTCATATATATTCTATGAAGATCTTTATCGGTCGAACCGTTATGACAACATAGCTAATTCCCTTTATCGTCGGTATGTTACTTGCCCGAGATTCGATCGTCGGTATCTCTATACCTAGTTCAATCTCATTACTGGCAAGTCACTTTACCGGTTCCGTAATACACCACGTCGTGACTAACTCCTTAGTCGTTTGCTTGCAAGATTATGATGTGTATTACCGAGAGGGCCCAGAGATACCTCTGTGAAACTCGGAGTGACAAATCCTAATCTTGATCCATGCCAACTCAACAAACACCTTCGGAGATACCTGTAGAGCATCTTCATGATCACCCAGTTACGTTGTGACATTTGATAGCATACAAGGTATCCCTCTGGTATCCGGGAGTTGCATAATATCATAGTCGAAGGAATATGTATTTGACATGAAGAAAGCAATAGCAATAAACTGAACGATCATTATGCTAAGCTAACGGATGGGTCTTGTCCATCACATCATTCTCCTAATGATGTGATCCCATTATCAAATGAAAAATCATGTCCATGGTTAGGAAACCTTAACCATCTTTGATCAACGAGCTAGTCAAGTAGAGGCTCACTAGGGACACGGTGTTTGTTTATGTACTGACACATGTATTTAGGTTTCCGATCAATACAATTCTAGCATGAATAATAAATCTTTATCATGAATAAGGAAATATAAAGTAACAACTTTATTATTGCCTCTAGCGCATATTTCCTTCAGTCTCCCACTTGCACTAGAGTCAATAATCTAGTTCACATCGCCATGTGATTAACACCTATAGTTCACGTCGCCATGTGACTAATCACCCAAAGAGTTTACTAGAGTCAAAATCTAGTTCACATCACCATGTGATTAATACTCAAAGAGTACAAAGGTATGATCATGTCTTGCTTGTGAGAGAGGTTTAATCAACGGGTCTGCCACATTCAGATCCGTATGTATTTTGCAAGTTTCTATGTCTGCAATGCCCTGCATGGAGCTACTCTAGCTAATTGCTCCCACTTTAAATATGTATCCAGATTGAGACTCAGAGTCATCTGAATTGGTGTTAAAGCTTGCATCAACGTAACCCTTTATGACAAACTCTTTATCACTTCCATAACTGAGAAAGATTTCCTTTGTCCTCTTAGGTAACTAAGGATAATTTTGACCGCTATCTAGTGATCTACTCCTGGATCACTATTGTATCCCCTTGCCAAACTCATGGCAAGGTACACAACATGTTTGGTACACAGCATGGCATACTTTATAGAACCTATGGCTAAGAACTACAAAAAAATACACTTCCGTGATGATACGTGTTTGTCACAGTAGGTCGCGTTTTCTGTCATGCATGTACATCCATGACGATTTTATGACAGAATCAAGATAGTCATACCTGTGCTGTCGTAGAAGTGTTCCATGACATTACCAAAATTATCATCACAGAAGTGTCCACTTCCATGACGATAAATCGCGCGTCATAGAAGTGCTTTCGTCAAGGGTGACCGACACGTGGCATCCACCGTAACGGGACGCCGTTAACCGCCGTTAACCTATCGGGTCCGTTTTTTGGATCCGATAAGCCATGACCAATGCCGATTTTCCACGTGTAAAATTCTCATTGGCTGACGGATCCACGCGTCAGCTCCATGTTGGCACAGGTGTCACTCATCCAACGGTCGAGATGGGCCTAAGATATCTTGACACGTGGACCGGCCCAAAAGTGGCCCACAAAGTTTAAATGGGCCGGCCCAACTAAAGGCCCATAAGATTTAGCGGACCATAATGGGCCGGCCCAGCTAAAGGCCCACACGATTTTGCATACCATAATGGGCCGGCCCAGCTAAAGGCCCACAAGATTTTGCAGACCACAATGGGCCGGCCCAGCTAAAGGCCCACAAGATTATGCAGACCATAATGGGCCGGCCCAGCTAAAGTCCCAACATTCTCTGTCAAATCGGCCCGTCAACGGCCTGTCCTAAACTTGTCATCAACGTGGCCCATGGTCACTTCTGGCCCGTTAACAGTCCGCTAAGTAATTGGGCTGAATTACGGTCCAGTGTATTTCTAGCCTGTTAAAGGTCCGGCTTCATTTGGGCCCATTTACAGGCCATCAAAACTTTTGGCCCATAACCGACCGTGAAGGACTTGGGTCATATTCAACCATGTCTGACATTCGGCCTATTAGAGGCCCACTATAGATTTGGGCCACTTTCGGCCTGTTGTCATTTTCAGCCTATTAACACCGGATGAAAACCATGGGCCATGCATATGTGGCCCAATGTCATATCGGGCCCATTAACGACCCATATAAAATGATGATATTCTAGACCGACTGAAGTTCCGGCCTGTTAAAGGCCCGTGTATTAGGTCGGCGCATTTACGGCCCGTCCGAATTTCGGCCCGTCAAAGATCTGCATCGTAAATGGGCTACCATTTTGGCCTGCTAAGACCAGTGGATTATTTGGCACAATCAAGGCCCAATCTCACTTTCGGTCTATTAAAGGCCCATGTTTTTTATGGGCTCGAGATATTTATACCTGTAAACGGCCTAACTGAGGGCCCAAATTATGTTTAGGCCTGCTAAAGGCCCACTATGGGCACAGGCCTACCAGAAAAATATGAAAGCTTATGCTGATTTAGGCCCAGATATTTTTAGTGGGCTACATGCCAATTTCGGCCTGTAATCGTTTTTAGCCCAATTGGAATGGGCCCAACAAATGTTGGCATGTTGGGCTCCTACGAAGCTTTTGGCCGAATACATTACTAAGATAAACCTACACTATACAAAAATAGCATCGTAACTACTGCAGCCTGTGGCAGCATCATAAATGTTGTATCACAACAAAATAAATTCCAACCATACAACAAAAGGCCTGTTGGCATAAAGTTTGCAGTCCTTCCAGATAAAAGCACCATCAGATGTATAGAAGCATAGATCATTTGACCTGAGTGCTAATGTTTCAGGCTGTAGAATCTGATGGAGCGACATGATCTCCACCTTTTTCCGCCATTGCTCTTGAACAACAAAGCGAATGTCTGATAGTCTGGTTTCAAAACGATTCATATCTTGACGACACTTATCTACCACTATTCTTGTTTCCGAAACAACGTCCATTAGGGATTGGACTTGTGTCTGGAGCATAGATATATCACTCTGTCTAGTAGGAAGATTTTGTTCAGTAGGCGATTTGGACGAGGTTACCTTGACAACCAACCCAGAATTATGCAGGAAGGTGCTTTTTGCACTGTTAGTGGAGAGATACTGAAGCACTATATCAAGAGGTTACATTGTGCCTGTGGTAGCCTCGTCACCTTCAGGTGGTTGTGGCTGTTCAATCATTTGTTCCATAGCTTCCTGAAAGTTTGAACTTGTCGATTAGTGTACCAGATAAGTTACTAATGAGACAAAAACAAACAAAGTAGGTTAAACATTTATACATATCTTGTTTTGGTGAACTACTGTAATACATTAGCATGTATTGTAGTGCCAACTACATAATAAAATCACTTTCGGAACATATGTCCATGTAGCATGCCTACTGTATTGTCTATTTCCTCACATTCGTCGACATCTAAGGATAAAGAGACATGGTTTAAAGTAGGATGAACATAGTATGACATCATTCATATCATGGGCAAACAGATATAAAACAAACATGCAATTTTATCATTGTGTGCGCACGTGAGCATAACAACTAGATTACAGATCAAGACCAAAAGACTATCATTCATCTCTTTTAAACCATGTAAGGTGAAATGATACGTTAAGACAACTATTTATAAAAGTGAATAGAGTAACTGACATTGGCTGCAAACCAAGTAGTTAAATGAACACATCACAGTACCAATCAGTTCAAGGCAGGAGGAGTAAGGACTTACAACAGCGGCTTGAACTCGTGTGCTCATGCCCTTCATCTTGCTGGTGTGTCAATCCTTGAAGATTTGCACTACATTTGGTTCAGGTTCTTTTTGGTCCACACGGGCTTTCCTCTGTATTTGGAACAAGTCAATATAGATACGATAATATGGCACAAAAAAGAAGGAAGTACCAGCTATTTACAAGAGCCTCGCAGTGTGAAATATATCTACGAGATCCTGTTGTCTGTTGGAATTTCACTTTAGAACGGTTGGTTTTATTCTTCAAACAGTTAGCCTAGAAGAATATACACTTGTAAGGCACATACATAAATACAAGTTCAATATGTGGTCTGATCAAATACATATAGCCTACCTGATACTTTGGATCAAACCAGTGTTTAACGAGGGTTGTCCAGTCTTCATCTGTAATATATTCCACTGGAGATGTTTGCGCGATTTCATTGTTAGCCTTGCCTTCAAAGTGAGATTTTCTAAGGTGGTACCGATACTATCGCAGAGCAGAATGAAAAACATGAGTGCATGCTTGTTTAGTTGCATCATCTTTCGGATCCAACTTGAACCTCATCTGTTGAACAAAGAATGTGAGTCTTATTAGGAGGAAGCTAGAAAGTATGGGACAGAGCAAGACAATATTACTAATTGCGATGAATAACATTACTTACGAATAAATGGTCAAGGAAGGTGTTAAACCGGGTATTGTCTTTCTCATTCCTGTACTGGATCCACGTTGGGAGGATACATGCATGACACCTAACGGCAATGGCTGCCTCTGATACTAACTTGGCTGACTCTGTAGCATCACGTGGCCTTTTTAAACCTGCCTCAAAATGGATCTCCATTCTTCCTCCTTTAGATTTTGTTAATCTGTCAAGCATTATCCATGATGTCTGTTTCCGCTTGCGCCATGGTGCTAGTTCAACAACGAATATGGAAAGTGTTAGTGTACATCAAACTGCGAGAGTACATAGAAAGGAGCATGCAACTTCAACTTGACTCGGTCAGGTACCGTCTTGGTGTTGATGCTCATGATGTTCATCTGATCTTGCCAAGTCCTGTTGTGTCAGCAGTGCTTCAGAAGTAGTGTTTGGTTTGAAGGCAGCTTGGGAACTGGACAGTTCCGGAGCAAACGAACGAGTAACTAGTTGAGATGTTGGTACAGTTGAAGCGGATGCTGCAGCTGGTGGAGCAGGTGATACTATGTTTGTAGATTTAGCCGGTGGACTTGGACCTTCTACTGGACTATAAGTACCAGCAGAATCTCGATGGCAGATCCTTTTCTGTTTCACCCGATGAGTAACAGCACTCCCTACTATATTATTTTCCTTGCTCTTTTTTGACTTTGCCATGTCAAGCTGTACCCACAACACAAAAGAATAAAATCACTCTTCAGAACTCATTGATGCATGATACAGACAAGCAATACTTTGATGTAAGACAACCGTATGAGGATGGAATATGTAAGAAAAATAGGATGGCATGACATATTCACAGCTACGATGTGAAAACTAAGCAAAAGTATTTTCAAGAAAATAGAAGTAATGCAAGCTAGACACCATATGAAAGATGCAACCAATATTATTCTGTCAAGTTAAAAGTGTCTTGTCATAAGTGGCAATTCGAAAAATTAGAAGCAGTACAACGTAGAAATCAATGCAAGATGCAACCACTATCAAACTGCCATGTTAAAAGCGTCCAATCATGAGTGACTGATGCGGGATACACAACAGCAGTACTTTGATGTAAGAACATGGTATGATAGATAGATGCAGTGTATTCTAGACACAGAAAGCCATGTCATATGCACATGTATAACGTATAAACTCAGCAGGTGCAATTTAATCAAAATAGAAGAAATACAGGCTAGACAACATATGCAACATGAAACCAATTATCACACTGTCAACTTAGAGCAAGCACCTGCGATGGTGGAGTATGGGAGATGAACTCATCATGTAGACTTGGGACTTCAACTTCATTAGCAGTAGCAGTGGCAAATCTAGAGAGTCTCTGTTTGCGTCGGTGCGGAGGACCACCAACATCCCCTAACCTACTCTTTCCTTCCTATTTTCTGATATTGCCTTATGAAGTCAAAACCACAAGAAGATGAATAAAATTAGCTCTGCATAACTGGTTGATGCATGATACAAATGAACACTACTTTGATGTAAGGCAAGCGCAGGATAGGAGGATAGAATATATACAAAAAAAGGCAGCATTTCATATTCAAACGTACGATAGGAGGATGGAATATGTATGGAAAAACAGTAAGCGGAAGGCACTTCAACAAAATTAGAAGAAATGAAAATTAGGCACCATATGAACATGCAACCAATATCACTCTATCAGGTAAAAAGTGTCTCGTTGTAAGTGCCATTTCAAGAAATTAGAAGCAGTGTGCAACCTACATCACAGTCCAAAGTTAAATGTGTCTTATGGGTAAGTGATCGTTGCAGGTATAAGTTGTAAGCTACGCAGATGCAATTCAACATAATCAGAAGCAATACAAACTGGACATCATACAGAAAACGCAACCACATATAACAGTTCCAAGTAAGAGCAAGCACCTGTGATGGTGGAGTAGGGGAGATGTGCTCATCATGTACACGTGTCATATTCACAGGCATTATGTGTGAAGTAAGCAGATGCAATTCAAGTTAGAAGCAATACAAGCTAGACATCATACGCAACATGCAACCACATATAATAGTGCCAAGTTAGAGCAAGCACCTGTGATGGTGGAGTAGGGGAGATGTTCTCATCATCTACATAGCTACGTTGACTTTCCAGCCTTGTGTTGTCTTGTGAATCTTGTTGGGAGGATGGCGGAGTAGAATCTGTAGAGACCCCCTGTTTGAGTTGCTCCGAAGGACCACCATCATCCACTGTCGGACTAATTTCCTTCAGCTGTAATGATTTTGAATTGTGAAGTCAAACCGATAAGAAAAAGGAATAAAATTCGCTCTTCAGAACTCATTCATGCATGATACTGACGAACACTACTCGGATGAAAGGCAAACACATGATGCGAGGATGTAATATGTATGAAAAACAGGATGGTGTGACATATTCACACCTATGATGTGGTAACTAAGCAGAAGGCATTTCAACAAATTAGAAGCACTGCAAGCTAGACACCATATGAAAGATGCAACTAATATCACTTTGCCAAGTTCAAACTATATGGCGTTTCAACAAATTATAAGCAGTACATGCTAGAAATCATATGCAAGACACAACAATATCACAGTGGTGACTTAAAGGTGCCTTATCATAAGTGACTGATGCGGGATATGCAAGAATAGTAGTCTGATGTAGAAACAGGAATACATGTCATATTCACAGGCATTATGTGTAAAGTAAGCAGATGCAATTCAACAAAGTTAGAAGCAATACAAGCTAGACATCATACGCAACATGCAACCACATATAATAGTGCCAAGTTAGAGCAAGCACCTGTGATGGTGGAGTAGGGCAGATGTGCTCATCATCTACACAGCTACGTTGACTGTCTAGCCTTGCGTTGTCTTGCGAATCTTGTTGGGAGGATGGCGGAGTAGAATCTGTAGATAACCTCTGTTTCAGTTTCTTGGAAGGACCACCATCATCCAATGCCTTGCCAATTTCCTTCAGCTTTATTGATTTTGCATTGTGAGGTCATACCGACAAGAAAAAGGAATATAATTCGCTCTTCAGAACTCATTCATGCATGATACTGACGAACACTACTCTGATGAAAGGCAAAGTCATGATACGAGGATGGAATATGTACGAAAAAATGGACGGCTTGACATATTCACACGTATGATGTGGTAACTAAGCAGAAGGCACTTAAACAAATTAGAAACACTGCAAGGCACCATATGGAAGGTGCAATCAATATCACTCTGCCAAGTTAAAACTGTCTCGTCATAGGTGGCATTCATCAAACTAGAAGCAATACATGCTAGAAATCATATTCAAGATGCAAACCAATATCACACTGCCAACTTAAAGGTGTCCCATCATAAGTGACTGATGCAGGATACACAAGAAGAGTAGTTTCATGTAAGAACATGGTGTGATAGACAGATATAGTATGTACCAAAACAGGAAAGTGTGTCATATTCACATGTATCATGTGTAAGCTAAGCAGATGCAGTTTACACTAATTAGGAGCAATATGAGCTAGACACCATATGCAACATGCAACCAGATATCACACTGCCAAGTTAGAGCAAGCACCTTGGATGGTGGAGTAGGGGAGCGGAGACTTGGACCTTGTAATGCACTTTTGTACAAGGAGAATCGGTACAGATGCTCCATTTACGTTGCTACAGAGGACCACCATCATCGCCTTCCTTACTCTTTTCCTTCCTATTTCTTGATTTTGCCTTGTCAAGTCAAACCCACAAGAAAAAGGAATAAAATTTGCTCTTCAGAACTCATTGATGCATGATACTGACGAACACTACTTTCATGTAAGGCAGCCGCATGATAGGAGAATGGAATATGTATGAAAAACAGGACGGCGTGACATATTGACATGTATAATGTATAAAGTGTAAACTAAGCACAAGGTGCTTGAACTTGTTAGAATCGATGCAAGCTAGAAACCATATGAAAGATGAAACCAATATCACTCTGCCAAATTAAAAGGGTGCCCTAACAAATGTATTTGACCAAATTAGACGCAATACATGGCAACATGCTAGAAATAATATGCAATATGCAACGAATAAAGGTGACTCATAGTAAGTGATTGATGCAGGATACAGAAGAGAGGTAGTTTCATGTAAGAACAAGGTTAACACGTAGATGTAGTGTGTACCAAAAATAGGAAGGCATGTCATATTCACAGGTATAGTGTGTAAACTAAGCAGATGCAATTTACCCTCATTAGAAGCATTACAAGCTGGACACCGTATGCAACATGCAACCACATATCACACTGTGAAGTTAGAGCAAGCACCTGTGATGGTGGTGTAGGGGAAGTGCGGTCTTCAGGTACAGAGCTACGTTCAATATCTTCATTTAGGCTTGCTGTTTCTTGAGAATCATGTGAATATGATGAAATTGCATTCTTTATAAGAGTATTGCATCTCATATTAACCCACGCGCGTGACTGTCTCATCATAAGCGATAGATACAGGATACACAAGAATAGTAGTTTGATGTAAGAACATGGTGTGATAGGCAGATGTAGTATGTACCAAAAACAGGAAGGCGTGTCATGTTCACTGTAACGCCCTCGATGCGGCTATATCTCCCACGTGTCGAAGCACGACTTAGAGGCATAACCGCATTGAAAGCAATGTCGCAAGTGAGGTAATCTTCGCACAACCCATGTAATACATAAGGGAAAAGATACAAAGTTGGCTTACAGTCGCCACTTCACACAATACATAAATAAACATCCATCATTCAGTTTACACTCAAGGTCCGACTATGGAACCAAAATAGAAGAAGACGACCCCAAATGCAACACAGATCCCCGATCGTCCCAACTGGACTCCACTACTGATCGTCTGGAAATGAAACATAGTAACGACCAAGGGCCTCATCAAATTCCCACTTCAGCTCAGTTGCGCCCTCTGCGCTGGTATCATCGGTACCTGCATCTGTTTTGGTAGAATCTGTGAGTCACGGGGACTCAGCAATCTCACACCCGCGAGATCAAGACTATTTAAGCTTAAGGGAAAGGTGGTGTAATGAGGTGGAGCTGCGGCAAGCGACTAGCATATATGGTGGCTGCAATCGTAAAAGAGAGCGAGAAGAGAAGCAAGACACGGTCGTGAAGCTAGTAGTGATCAAGAAGTGATCCTAGAGCAACCTGCGTCAAACATAACTCCAACACCGTGTTCACTTCCCGGACTCCGCCGAGAAGGGACCATCACGGTTACACACGCGGTTGATGTATTTTAATTAAGGTCAACTTCGGGTTTTCTACAACCGGACATTAACAAATTCCCATCTGCCTCATAACCGCGGGCACGGCTTTCGAAATATAATACCCTGCAGGGGTGTCCCAACTTAGCCCATCACAAGCTCTCACGGTCAACGAAGGAATAAACCTTCTCTCGGGAAGACCCGATCAGTCTCGGAATCCCGGTTCACATGACATTTCGACAATGGTAAAACTAGACCAGCAAAGCCGCTCGATGTGCCGACAAATCCCGATAGGAGCTGCACATATCTCGTTCTCAGGGCAACATCGGATGAGACATCCTACGAGTAAAACCAGACCTCGAGTTTCCCCAAGGGGGCCCCGCAGTCTACTCAGTTCGGACCAACAC
>NC_057801.1:235202344-235216382 GCF_018294505.1 Triticum aestivum
CTTGTCCACGGCATCGCGACCTGGCATACCAGCGACGGCTGAGCCCCGCTCAAGGGCCGGGACCCGAGGACGTAGAGCACCGACATCTAACCAAATCTGTAGGGACACATCACAAGTAAAGGCCCAGAGCCAGGCGCAACCCGCCTTGAGGTAGGGCCCCGTGAGTCCCGCGCTGGCTCACGGGTGCCCAGATACACCTCGCCAGGCCCTACCGTGCCAGCCACGTGTCAGGGCGGGGCTGTATACGCCCCGGGGGCTCCTCCCGGAGGGGTGCCCCCTCCCACGCACCAGTGGAAGCACCATGCTCCGTGCTGGCTGACGACACTGCCGAGGAGCGGCTATGCCCGTACACATACGGAAGCGCTATGCTCCGCGCTGGTGATAAACAACTGAGGGTGGCCCCTGGCTGCATCAACCTCAAGGAGCCCAGAGCTCAATGTCCGGCCTCATCGTAACGTCTCCACTCGGGAGTGCCGCGCGAGGGGGCTGGGCACGGGGGCTACACATGGGTCACGCCCAGGCGCACGCCACCCAGCCAGGCCCCTCGGGCCTGGTTCGTCGCACGCCTCTCCCCGAGCGGAGCCAAGGTACGAAGGCCGTTTGAACGTCAAGGGGGACTCCTGAGCATCGCGACTCAGGAGCCTAACTGGTCACGTAGCCCCTCACCCCTTAGTTCCGAAAGGATAAGGACGGTTGAGGTATGCGCGGGGCCGGGCTCTGCCGACGTAGAACGGTAATCTCACCCATACATTTCACCTCCCTACTTGTTGTTCGTGCGTCAAGGGGGACTCCTGAACATCGCGACTCAGGAGCCTAACTTGTCACGTAGCCCCTCACTCCTTGGTCCCGTCCTAGTTTCCGGTCGGGGCTAACAGCGGCTGAGGTATGCGCGGGGCCGGGCTCTGCCGATGTAGAACACAAGCAAGTAGGAAGGAAAAACGCAAATCTCAAGAAATTCAAAAGCAAATATTACAGTCCATAGAGTACTTTGACAACGCCAACCACAAGTTTAAACGCCTCCACGAGGCAGAATGCATGTTGCAGGGATCAAAAGCAGGACGGGAGCCGCGAAGGAGTCACTTTTTGGCGGCGCCATCGCTGGTGATGGTGCTACGCTGAGCAGCCTTGCCTCGTGGAGCCTCAAGACCGGCAGCGCCTCACTTCGGCTTGGTGCTGAAGGCATGGAACTTCGCCAGCAGATCCTCTGCGTGACCCTTCACGGCCTCAGCAGCGACGACGGCAAGCTCGCCACTCACAGGCTCCGGCAGACTATCGAGGTCAACGCTGGGGTCGCGGAGGTAGACGTGGGTGAAGACGCGCGTTAGGCCGCAGAAGAAAGGGCACGCGCCTCAGGCTCAGCCGTGGGGCCAAGGTTGAGGGTGACATCTTCGAGAGCATGGACCAGGAAGGGAAGCATCTTGGCGGGGCCTTCCTCGGCGCCGGCCAGCGGGCTTTCTAGGCCGCTGTCATAAAGCGACTTCAGCAGGGTGCGAGCCTTCACCTCCAGCTTCGTGAAGCCCACGCGGTCCTCGGCAAGGACCCGCGCCTTGCTGTCCAGCTCGATCTTCTTCGCCTCCAATGCCTGCTCCAGCGCATCCAAGAGGCCTTGGCGTCCGTCGAGCTCGGCATCTCGGTCCTTGGCGGCAGCCTCGCGAGCCTTCAGGTCTTCCTCCTTCTCCTGGCGGACACGAGCCTCCTTGGCAAGCTGGTCGCGCAGGCCTTGCAGTTCGCTCTCCAGCACCTTGTAGTGACCCTGGATATCTGCAACCTCACCCAAGGCGGCATCGCGGGCAGCCTTCGCCTCAAGGACGGCCTGCTTCTCCTCGTCGCAGGCTGTCGCGGCCTGGGCCAGCGCCGCTCGGACTGAAGCATCAGAGCGGACCCAGCCAGAGACCAGCTCCAGGCGCCCGGCCACAAAGCGAGGGTCGGCGCCCAGAAGATCTTTCCGCAGCCGGTCCAGCTCAGCAGCAGCGCGATCCAGGACAGTAGGAGGAGCCGGAGAGACAGCAGTTGGCGGGGTAGGAGGAGAAGACAGCAACATGATCACGGCACCAGGGGCCAGGACCTTCTGCGCCCCGATGACTACGGCAGTGGCGTCAGGCACGGACGCCTCGAGAGTCGCTTGGACCATGGGGGCTGAGCTCGCTCCAGCTAGCCCCGCCAGGCCTCGCGAGGATGTCCGGGCAGGAGAGGCCCGCGTCTTGTCATCCCCTTCTCCCGCGGATGGGGGTGCTGCCTCAGACGAAGCCTCAGGAGCCCCCTTCAGCTTCTTTGCCACAGGCACCGGCCTAGCCAAGGAACATGGACGTCAAGCCTCAACAACAAAGCAGGAAGCAAAACGAGAGTCGAGCACTTACTCGTCATCGCTCACGGGCTCAAGCAACCTCCGGCCGAACTTGAAGCCCGAGAGCCGGATGCTGGGATCAACCTCAAGAGGCTCGGGAGCAGGAGGCGCGTCAGCAGATCGCCTCAGAGCCGGAGCAGACCCGCGGGGAACCAGCCCCGTCCTGTCCTTCTTCGGGATCAGGGGCGAGCTCTCGCCACCCCGCTCGTAACCGTCATCATCGTAATCCGGCATGAGGCGAAGAGTGCAGGACCTACGCCGAGGACGAGGCATTCTCGAATCCCCGTCGGTCGCCTCCAAATCGAGCTCCTCGTCCTCCTCCTCATCTTATTCCTCCTCTCCGCTGGAGTCGCTGGAGGACACATTCACCGTCGCCAGGGCCGCCGGGGCCTCAGGAACCTTCGCGGGCATAGGCCCGCCCTCGTCGAAAGCAGACATGGAGTTCCCCACCTGCTCCCAATCATCCCGAAGGAACAAGGGCACGGGTGCATCCTCCAACCTCGCCATGTTCCCCCAACCAAGGATTGGAGGACCGCGGCCAGATCCTCGTCGGCCAGGGCTTCGGGGTTCGAGCGAAGGGTGGCATCGGCCCTCCCAAGCTTCCATAGCGGGAGCGGGTGTTCCCGGAGCGGGGCCACCCTATGCTCCAGGAACTCCCTCAGGAGCGACGCCCCGGTCAGTTTCGCCGTCGCCATGTTGTCCGGCCACAGGTCCGTGTCCATCTTCTCTAGCACCGGTCTCGCGCGGGGATCGACGAGCTCCGCGCGGGACCAAGCGTCAACGGACTTGGGCTGCCCCGTGGGCAGAATCAGCCGGGCGTGGGTGCGCCCGGCATCCACCATGACCCACTTGCTCCTGAAGCCCTCAATTCTCTTCCCGGGCTTCGAGATGGCACTAGAGCTGCTGTGCGCGATAAAGCTCGCGCACGCGGTGATGGAGCCGCGGGAGACCCGGAGGTAGAAGTAGTGGCGCAGCAAGGCCACCGAAGGCCTCACCCCGACATGAGCCTCGCAGTAGTAGGCGAAAATCGCTAGGAGAAGAATGGAGTTGGGATGGAGATGCAGGGCTTGCAGATTGTAATGGTGAAGAACAGAAAGGAAGAACTCGAAAAAAGGGGGCACCAGACCGGCGGCGATGGCGCTCACGAAGAGCGTGTAGAAGGTGCTCCCTCTGCTCTCAGGAAGGGCGGTGCCGACCTTGAGCGCAGCCGCCCCGTCGTGGCCTTGCGTCGCCATCATCTAGCGCGTCCGAGCAAGACTCTTCTCCGACACATTCGGACGATCCAAAGCGGGCGAGTACCATGCTTCGGCTGGGGTCTGGCGAGGCGCCATGCCTTGCTAGGATGCAGAGTTGGAGCGAATCTGGAGATTTCGTAAGCAAGAAGGACAAGAGCAAGAAAGGGGATCTGGGCAGTGAAGGAGAAGGCAAAGAAGGTAAGCCTAGACAGGTACCGCTCCCTTATCAGCTTATGCAGTTGCCGAGGCGCCGTGGGGGAGCCAGGACGCCCACGTCCAATCAACCGCCACGCGGCGCCCAAGGCCGCAGGCTATTGGGGCCCGCGGTGCTTCGCACTTGCCTCTTCGCTTCTCTGCTAAGCCAAGTCCAAGCGCGCCTTGGGCCCGGGGGCTACTGTCGGTGTTCTGGGAACGGGGGTACCCAGACTTGCCTGCCTACGGCCTGCGGCGTGGCTCAAGGAGTGGCCCAGTGCGGCCCATCTTCATCAACACATGCTCAAGACCCTCGCGAGGGGCCAAGCCTCGCGGGGCGGACGACAGGAGGCTTCCTCAGGCACGGCCTCGTCAGGCTGGCTCGCGAGGAGGCGGAGAGATCAAGACGGGGTACCTCACGAGGTGCCTATGATGCAAGCCATGACGACCAAGGCGCAGGCGGGCGCCAGGCGGGCGCCGGCCTGCGCAGAGTCCTTGTTTCCCCTTTGGTGCAAAGGGGGCAAGCACAGGCAAGGGTATCAAGCAAAGGCAACCATTTCGGTGCAACAAGACCAAGACTAGCAGGACGGCAGAATGGAGGTCATCGTGGAGCCCAAGCCAGCGTCATCGTCAGGGTCTTTTGGCAGGCGAGGACCAACTTTAGTCAGGATAAGTGTACTAGATGTTCCCCTTCAAAATGGCCAATTGTTGGCGCCCTTCCCGCTCAATATTTGGGAAGAGGCCCGGGGCCTTCGCCTATAAATAGGACTAGCCACCCACAGGGTAGGGGACCTGGAGGGATCAGATTGGATCCACACCCAAGACAGAGAGAGAGTGGCAACTGAACTCCCCTAGCAGTTCATCGCACCAACCAAGAACAGACTCTCGCGAGACTGTTCTTCCCTTGTACTGTTCCTCAACAGCCCCAGAGGCAATCCACACACCACAAACTGGAGTAGGGTATTACACCACAGTGGTGGCCTGAACCAGTATAAATCTTGTGTCCCTAGTATTGTTCTTCATGTAGTTTAGATCCTAGCGAGGCGGTGAAACATGGGTAGGCTGAGGGTGTGATCTCCGCGCGCACCCCAGTGTTCGAACCTCAAGGGTCTGCCGAAACCCAAAATCTGACAAGTTGCATCATCTTTCGGATCCAACTTGAACCTCATCTGTTGAAAAAAGAATGTGAGTCTTATTAGGAGGAAGCTAGAAAGTATGGGACAGAGCAAGACAATATTACTAATTGCGATGAATAACATTACTTACAGATAAATGGTCAAGGAAGGTGTTAAATTGGGTATTGTCTTTCTCATTCCTGTACTAGATCCATGTTGGGAGGATACGCGCATAACACCTAACGGCAACGGCTGCCACTGATACTAACTTGGCTGACTCTGTAGCATCACGTGGCCTTTTTAAACCTGCCTCAAAATGGATCTCCATTCTTCCTCCTAATCTGTCAAGCATTATCCCTGATGTCTGTTTCCGCTTGCGCCGTGGTGCTAGTTCAACAATGAATATGGAAAGTGTTAGTGTACATCAAACTGTGAGAGTACATATAAAGGAGCATGCAACTGCAACTTGACTCGGTCAGGTACCGTCTTGGTGTTGATGCTCATGAGGTTCATCTGATCTTGCCAAGTCCTGTTGTGTCAACAGTGCATCAGAAGTAGTGTTAGGTGTGAAGGCAGCTTGGGAACTGGCCAGTTCCGGAGCAAACGAACGAGTAACTGGTTGAGATGCTGGTACAGTTGAAGCGGATGCTGTAGCTGGTGGAGCAGGTGATACTGTGTTTGTAGATTTAGCCGGTGGACTTGGACCTTCTACTACACTATAAGTACCAGCAGAATCTCGACGGCAGAGCCTTTTCCGTTTCACCCGACGAGTAACAACACTCCCTACTATATTATTTTCCTTGCTCTTTTTTGACTTTGCCATGTCAAGCTGTACCCACAACACAAAAGAATAAAATCACTCTTCAGAACTCATTGATGCATGATACAGTCAAGCAATACTTTGATGTAAGACAACCGTATGAGGATGGAATATGTAAGAAAAATAGGACGGCATGACATATTCACAGCTACGATGTGCAAACTAAGTAGAAGGATTTTCAAGAAAATAGAAGTAATGCAAGCTAGACACCATATGAAAGATGCAACCAATATTACTCTGCCAAGTTAAAAGTGTCTTGTCATAAGTGGCAATTCGAAAAATTAGAAGCAGTACAATGTAGAAATCAATGCAAGATGCAACCACTATCAAACTGCCATGTTAAAGCGTCCAATCATGAGTTACTGATGCGGGATACACAACAGCAGTACTTTGATGTAAGAACATGGTATGATAGATAGATGCAGTGTATTCTAGACATAGAAAGCCATGCCATATGCACATGTATAACGTATAAACTCAGCAGGTGCAATTTAATCAAAATAGAAGAAATACAGGCTAGACAACATATGCAACATGAAACCAATTATCACACTGTCAACTTAGAGCAAGCACCTGCGATGGTGGAGTGCGGGAGATGAACTCATCATGTAGACTTGGGACTTCAAGTTCATTAGCAGTAGCAGTGGCAAATCTAGAGAGTCTCTGTTTGCGTCGGTGCGGAGTACCACCAACATCCCCTAACTTACTCTTTTCCTTCCTATTTTCTGATATTGCCTTATGAAGTCAAAACCACAAGAAGATGAATAAAATTAGCTCTGCATAACTGGTTGATGCATGATACAGATGAACACTAGTTTGATGTAAGGCAAGCGCAGGAGGATGGAATATATACAAAAAAAGACAACATTTCATATTCACACGTACGATAGGAGGATGGAATATGTATGAAAAAACAGTAAGCGGAAGGCATTTCAACAAAATTAGAAGAAATGAAAGCTAGGCACCATATGAACATGCAACCAATATCACTCTATCAGGTAAAAAGTGTCTCGTCGTAAGTGCCATTTCAAGAAATTAGAAGCAGTACAAGCTAGAAGACAATGCAAGATGCAACCTACATCACAGTCCCAAGTTAAATGTGTCTTATGGGTAAGTGATCGTTAAAGGTATAAGTTGTAAGCTACGCAGATGCAATTCAACATAATCAGAAGCAATACAAACTAGACATCATACGAAAAACGCAACCACGTATAACAGTTCTAAGTAAGAGCAAGCACCTGTGATGGTGGAGTAGGGGAGATGTGCTCATCGTGTACACGTATGTTCTAGAACCAAGAACACGTGTCATATTCACAGACATTATGTGTAAAGTAAGCAGATGCAATTCAAGTTAGAAGCAATACAAGCTAGACATCATACGCAACATGCAACCACATATAATAGTGTCAAGTTAGAGCAAGCACCTGTGATGGTGGAGTAGGGGAGATGTGCTCATCATCTACACAGCTACGTTGACTGTCCAGCCTTGTGTTGTCTTGCGAATCTTTTTGGGAGGATGGCGGAGTAGAATCTGTAAAGACCCCCTGTTTGAGTTGCTGCGAAGGACCACCATGATCCACTGCCGGACTAATTTCCTTTAGCTGTAATGATTTTGCATTGTGAAGTCAAACCGATAAGAAAAAGGAATAAAATTCGCTCTTCAGAACTCATTCATGCATGATACTGACGAACACTACTCGGATGAAAGGCAAACACATGATGCGAGGATGGAATATGTATGAAAAATAGGATGGTGTGACATATTCACACCTATGATGTGGTAACTAAGCAGAAGGCATTTCAACAAATTAGAAGCACTGCAAGCTAGACATCATATGAAAGATGCAACCAATATCACTCTGCCAAGTTCAAACTGTATGGCGTTTCAACAAATTAGAAGCAGTATATGCTAGAAATCATATGCAAGACACAACCAATATCACAATGGCGACTTAAAGGTGCCTTATCATAAGTGACTGATGTGGGATATGCAAGAATAGTAGTCTGATGTAGAAACAGGAACACATGTCATATTCACAGGCATTATGTGTAAAGTAAGCAGATGCAATTCAACAAAGTTAGAAGCAATACAAGCTAGACATCATACGCAACATGGAACCACATATAATAGTGCCAAGTTAGAGCAAGCACCTGTGATGGTGGAGTAGGGGAGATGTGCTCATCATCTACACAGCTACATTGACATTCTAGCCTTGCGTTGTCTTGCGAATCTTGTTGGGAGGATGGCGGAGTAGAATCTGTAGAGAACCTCCGTTTCAGTTGCTCGGAAGGACCACCATCATCCAATGCCTTGCCAATTTCCTTCAGCTTTATTGATTTTGCATTGTGAGGTCATACCGACAAGAAAAAGGAATATCATTCGCTCTTCAGAACTCATTCATGCATGATACCGACGAACACTACTCTGATGGAAGGCAAAGTCATGATACGAGGATGGAATATGTACGAAAAAATGGACGGCTTGACATATTCACACCTATGATGTGGTAACTAAGCAGAAGGCACTTCAACAAATTAGAAACTCTGCAAGACACCATATGGAAGGTGCAATCAATATCACTCTGCCAAGTTAAAACTGTCTCGTCATAGGTGGCGTTCGTCAAACTAGAAGCAATACATGCTAGAAATCATATTCAAGACGCAAACCAAAATCACGCCGCCAACTTAAAGGTGTCCCATCATAAGTGACTGATGCAGGATACACAAGAAGAGTAGTTTCATGTAAGAACATGGTGTGATAGACAGATATAGCATGTACCAAAAACAGGAAAGCGTGTCATATTCACATGTATCATGTGTAAGCTAAGCAGATGCAATTTACACTAATTAGGAGCATTACGAGCTAGACACCATATGCAACATGCAACCAGATATCACACTGCCAAGTTAGAGCAAGCACCTTGGATGGTGGAGTAGGGGAGCAGAGACTTGGACCATGTAGTGCACTATCAGTACAAGGAGAATCGGTACAAATGCTCTGTTTACGTTGCTGCACAGGACCACCATCATCACCTTCCTTACTCTTTTCCTTCCTCTTTCTTGATTTTGCCTTGTCAAGTCAAACCCACAAGAAAAAGGAATAAAATTTGCTCTTCAGAACTTATTGATGCATGATACTGACGAACACTACTTTCATGTAAGGCAGCCGCATGATAGGAGGATGGAATATGTATGAAAAATAGGACGGCGTGACATATTGACATGTATGATGTATAAAGTGTAAACTAAGCACAAGGTGCTTGAACTTGTTAGAATCGATGCAAGCTAGAAACCATATGAAAGATGAAACCAATATCACTCTGCCAAATTAAAAGGGTGCCCTAACAAATGTATTTGACCAAATTAGAAGCAATACATGGCAAGAGGCTAGAAATAATATGCAATATGCAACGAATAAAGGTGACTCATCGTAAGTAATTGATGCAGGATACAGAAGAGAGGTAGTTTCATGTAAGAACAAGGTTAACACATAGATGTAGTGTGTACCAAAAATAGGAAGACATGTCATATTCACAGGTATAGTGTGTAAACTAAGCAGATGCAATTTACCCTCATTAGAAGCATTACAAGCTAGACACCGTATGCAACATGCAACCACATATCACACTGCGAAGTTGGAGCAAGCACCTGTGATGGTGGTGTAGGGGAAGTGTTGTCTTCAGGTACAAAGCAACGTTCAATATCTTCATTTAGGCTTGCTGTTTCTTGAGAATCATGTGGAGAGGATGAATTTGCATTCTTTATAAGAGTATTGCATCTCATATTAACCCACGCGCGTGACTGTCTCATCATAAGCGATAGACGCAGGATACACAAGAACAGTAGTTTGATGTAAGAACATGGTGTGATAGGCAGGTGTAGTATGTACCAAAAATAGGAAGGCGTGTCATATTCACATGTATAATGTGTAAGCTAAGGAGATGCAATTTAACAAATTAGGAGCATTGATGAGGGATACACAAGAGAAGTAGTTTGATGTAAGAACATGGTTAATAGAAAGACGTAGTATGTACCAAAAACAGGAAGGCATGTCATATTCACAGGTATAATGTGTTAACTAAGCAGATGCAATTTACCCTAATTAGAAGCATTACAAGGTAGACACCATATGCAACATGCAACCACATATCACACTGCCAAGTAAGAGCAAGCACCTGCGATGGTGGTGTGGGGTAATTGCGGTGATCAACTAGAGAGCTACGTTGACTATCTTCATTTAGCCTTGCTGTTTCTTGAGAATCATGTGGGGAGGATGACACTGCACTCTTTAAACGAGTAGGGCGTCTCACAGTAACCCACCCGGGTGACTGTCTCATCATAAGTGATTGACGAGGGATACAAAAGAGCATTAGTTTGATGTACGAACATGGTTAATAGACATATGTAGTATGTAGCAGAAACAGGAAGGCATGTCATTATCAAAGGTATAATGTGTAAAGTAAGCAGATGCAATTTAACCAAATTGGAAGCAATACAAGCTAGACACCATATGCAACATGCAACCACATTTGACAGCGCAAAGTTAAAGCAAGCACATGGGATGGTTGTGTGTGGCAATTGAGATCATCAACTGCAGAGCTACTTTTACTGTCTCCAACTGCTGACACTGCACCCATTAGAGCATTGAAACACTTACTGCTTATCTTCGAATTACACTAGAGCGACTTCTGTCTTTTCTTTTCTGCATTCATCAACACTGCGTCAGAGTCTGAAATACCCATGCATAAAAAAACAATAGTGTGAGTATGGGTGAAGTGTGTGCACAATTAGTACAGTGTAAAGGTATCAGATAGCAGGTCGGTGAGAAATAAATGATGGGAGACATATGATAGCTCTACAACATGCATGGCACACTCAATTACTACAGGATTCTATGAAAATAACAGTCGACTGAAAGCAAATAGGTCAGTCCATTTTTTCTGCACCGTCCGATGTACAAAGAACGGGGAGCTCGCCTTCATCTACCTCCAGCCAGTCAGTGTTGACGATCTTCCTCGAAACGCCAACGACCACCGGCCCAGTATTCCTCCCCTGCCTGGGACCTCCCCTCGACCTCACTGCATCGCCGTGCTTGGCACCGCCCCCCGGCCATCCATTCAAGCCCCGCCGACCTCCAGATCGGGCGCAAGCAGCTCCTGCGCCCCACACCCCTATGATAGACACCGATGCGCCGCTTCCCCGGGGAACAGGCGGACTAGGTGCTCCGCGCGCCTAAGCGGGTGCTGCTTCTTTTAATTGCGGTTCGACTGACCCTGAATTGAAATCCAGGCGGGCTACTGACCTCTAGCAAAGGTGAAATAGTAAAAGGGAGGAAACCTTGTGCATTTAGTATCACGAAGAAGATGTAGTAATAAGCGCTCAACTAGTTTCTTTCGTGGGATGAATACGGTGTGAGCGGAGACGTAAGATTTGCACGAATAAGGGAAGAGGAGTACCTCTTTCTGCTGGCAGTGCTGTGTCCTCCTTCTGTTTTTCCGACGATCTTGTTGTTCGCCGAAACCAGAAGTTGTGGAGGATGGTGCAGCCTTGGAAGAATCCATGGCCAAGTTGTTGAGTGTGGTGCAGTGGCCGTCTGTCGGCGGCGGGGAAGCAGATCCGAGTCGGCGAACGACGGCGTAGCGGGAACAGCTCTGGTGCGGTGGACGGTTGTGACAGTGGAGCCGCAGCAGTGTGGCGCAGGACAGCGTGGTCGGAGTGGTTCTGGTACGGCGCACGTAGGAGTCAGCGTCGTGGAGGCAGCTCTGCCTCGGCTTCAGCTGCTAAGTCCTTGAGGGCGTTGCGGTTGCGGCTGCGTTGGACGACGACGTCGGGGTACCGGCTCCGGCGTGATGGAGGAGGGCGGCAGTGGATTGGCCGCTATGGGGTGGAGGACGGAGGAGATTGGGGTTTCGCGGCTGGTGGACAGGGCGTTTTCGCGCCCACGGAGTATGAATGGGGAAACGGAGGGAGGCGGGGAACTAAGGGCGAACAATGTTTCGGTTTGAGACGCGCTTGTTTGAAATTTGGGGAAAGTTACAAACTTTGCCCCCATCTAAAATTTCGGACATATTGCGGGTTGGGGGTAGGACAGTCATGTCAGGTGTCCCAAATGTGGGCGGGATAGATTTCGGCCGAGCGCATGGGTGTTTAGGCGCCCATGGCGTATGGATGCTTCTCGGAGGCGGTTGAGACTGGCGTCTTGGTGAAGTTACAAACCTACCCCGGTTTAGACCTTTGGACATTGGGCCGATAGGCTACACGGGCCAGAGTCAGGACAGTAATTTCCTACCACCAAAACATTAGTCTCGCGTGGTTTTGGGTGACCAGAGGCCTATTTGGTGCTTCGTTCAATATTTGGGAGCAGAAGCATTAACGTTTTCGGTTCTCTTGAATTGAACTTTCAGGATTTGTCAAACTTCACAAATCTTTACTCTTGAAAATCCGAAAGCTACGATTATTTTGGAATGGAGGGGTACATTTTAATATACATTGTACACGAGTATATATTAAAAAATATGCAACTTACCTCAGTTCATGCATGGTTCCAGGTATAATCTCCTTGGTTGCAAAAAAAGTTAGATATGCGTACGAATATATATACCATGTTCAAACTCACAACAAAGATTGATGCCCCCTTTTACATCTGATTTACAAATGCCATTATCTCGGATTCAAATAGATGAATGCACTTCCTATGAATTTGAATCTTCGAAACCCCCTTTATGTTGAATTCGACATGTATTTTATTTCGTAGCTAGCAATTTGGAATGTATCCATGCAAGTGACAAATGTATAAAGTGCTTCACACTAACAACATGGAGTGCACTAATTAATGTTTATATATGAATTTCAAAAGCATCCATTGCCTGTATTTCAAACCGCTCTCACTCTATGGATCGATAATATGAAATAAACACATGCACATGCTAGAATTCAATAGAGTATGAGTGTCTGATAGACCGATTTTCGTCCATACGCAATTTTGCAAAATTCATGATCTCATCCCAAAATATAATGCCATTTATATTTTAATTTAATGCATAGAACCGCCTTTTACACATAGATATCTCTCTATCTAACGCATAAGTGCACACACTTTATATGCATCGGCATTTCTCTTTCACACATGCTCACAATCTCTCTCAGGGTGTCGGGGTGTCTCACGCACATGCTCTCTCTGTTTCTCTATCTCTCTTTCTGACTACTATGTACCACTCTTTTCACTAATCTCAGTTGGAAAACACTATTTCTCTCACATGCATATATACACATGCGCGGTCTCTACTAGCCCTCTATACGCACATATATGTGCCTACGTGTCTCCCGCACACACATTATCTTTAGGTCTCTCTCGCACACATTGCCCCCCGACACACCTCTCTAATAGTAGTTGGCAGATATGATTTCATCATATCATTCGGTAGGATATCCCTAGCTGTTAGGCTGGATGGTAATACGAGGCAAAGTTTTACCCTAGTTCAGATCAGACCCTTGCAGTTGAAGAAAGAGCCTACTCCTGGTACTGTATATTAGTGTTAGGGGTGTGTACAAAGCACACGTGAATACCAGGCATTGTGCGTGTGTGTATACTATCGAGGAACTAGCCCCCAAGCTTGTATAACATACTAAGGGCCTAGGGTTACAAATCATATATAGTCGGCTTATCACCAGTGGGGATAGAGTCCTCCACGACTCTGGTAGCTTCGTGTTGTACGTTGAGTCCTCCACATGGGTCTCCGTATAACACGTCTCGGTCCAACCTATATGTGGCGCAGGATGGAACCGACCCATGAGTCTTCATGTTGACCCACCACAACTAGAAATGATGTGCCCACCACACCACACACACAATCGGCCACTAAGAAAATAAGCATATACAATAGTACAACGGTATCTAGCTCACGATACGTCTCCATATTTTGTTGATGACACTGACGGACTTTGCATTTGATGCGTGCTCTGTATTTTGTTGACGACACTTACAGTCATTGTATTTGAAGCGAAAGCACGATATGGTCACTGGACTTCAGAATAAGCTCATCACGGTCACCACATACATTTTGTCGTGCTAACCAACATGTGGTTGGATGCTTAGAGGACAGTGGTTTCTCGAGCCCACCAAGGTTAAAGTCCCGATGCTCGCACATTTATCTTGTGTTAATTTCAGTATGTTCTGGCGATGTACGTTCAGTGGGAGGAGACGTTCCACTCGACTATGAGGCACCTATGGTGACTTCGTAAAATCTCAAGATCATATATGCTGGTCCACTCTCTCAAAGGTGCGGCGGCGGACCGGCGGTGGGGAGTGGTTTCGGGGAGGGCGGGCCGGCGG
>NC_057801.1:235216770-235228493 GCF_018294505.1 Triticum aestivum
TGATGATAAACTGGAGGCCCTTGATTTCGTATCCAACGGCTGGAAAATCTAATGACCAGAGATGAAAAAGTCAGTCGACTGACGTGTAGCCTCACCCCGCACGTACACATGCACGCACGCAAGACACACGCGCATGTAGGCATGCAACACTGACACGTACACATAATGTACACACGCACGCATACTGGCGTGCAACACTGACACGTACACATGCACTCACGAACACACGCACGTACGCACCCATGCATGCAACACTGAAACGCACCCTTGCACGTACGCACCCATGCATGCAACACTGAAACGCACCCTTGCACGCACGCAACACTCGCACGCCTGCATACACACAGCACACGGCACACGGCACATGCTTAACTACATGAAAAATATGACGTCACACTCAATGAACAATCATCGGTTTATGAAAGGCCCGCTTCTGACCGCCCTGGCCCACCAAAGGTTCCTCTGCTGTGCGCTGCCTACGTTGGGTCATTGACATGCAGGCCATGCACCCAAAGAGCCCACACGTCAGTGGAAGAACGGCGCGGTGTCCTAGGTCAGAGTCGAGGGCGCCACCCACGGCACGCCCGGCTGAACACGCCTCCGTGCCGCATTCAAACGCCTCCATGAAACCCGCCCGTGTGGAAGCCGAGAAACCCACTCTGGACACACGTCCGTTCATGACTGGGCCGGCGTTAAACGCAACGCCGGCCGAGCTCCTCCCGTCCGCCGTCTATTTAATCTCCTATTTAAACGAGGCCAAACGCCGGCCAAGAATCGCACACCTCCGCCACTCCCCTATCTCCTCCACCATTTTGTCCACTCTTACAATGGCTTACGAAGAGTAGTTATTCCGCATCCAAACCGGCTGGGTAGCCCGCTGGATACGAGCTATGCAGCTCACTGATCCACCTCCCTCCCCTCGCCCGACGGAGCCAGTTGCCGCCCCAAGCTGGCGCGCGGTTCAGCAAGTCGCCGCTCCAGGCCAGCTCGACGAGGAGCAGCGCACGGGCGTCATTGCTGCCGTCCACGCCACCGCCTCATACCGCGTCTCCCGTTTCTGTGGCCGAGACTCCCATGCCGGTGGCCGCACCATGCAAGCAGCGACAGAAGCCGGGTGCACGAAGAGCGACGAGTCGGTGGCCAGCGCCTCCGCGTCCGCTGCCATCATCGAGGAGAAGTAGAACACGGGAGGCCACCGCCGCTTGGGTCCCATGAAGGCCACCGCGGAGGCGACGCTGGTGTACACAGCAGGTGTCTTGCGGATCCTTTTGTTGCGAGGACCTTCGTCGACCCCGCATGGGCTCCACAGAAGAGGTTAATGTTAGGATGAACTCAAGCCGGTGCCGGCCATGGCGAAGTAGTGGCCGGTGATGAACTCGAACCGGTGCCGGCCACCATCATCTTCGGCACCAGCCAATGATATCAGTTGGGCAGTGGGGAAGCGAGCCGTCCTTTGCGCTGAAGCATATACCTCCGGGGCTCCCGGCAGTCCGGTGATCGTGCTGCCGGACATGAGGAACACAAATCGATCGGCAGGCGACCATTTAGGCCATGTATTATATACCTGTGCTGTCCAGAACTAGCACTGCGTAGTTCATTTGAATGTAATGAAATCCGTCATGTTTGTGTGAAAATCCGGTATTTTATATGATTTCCGCCGTTGTTTATATGAAATACTCCGGTGGTTGCGTGAATGAGTATCAGTTTGACGTGTTTGCGTGAATTTCGTCCGGTTGGTTGAGTTGCTGTCATAATGTGTGTGGCTATGGTTAGATGGCGTAATTTGCGGGTCGCCGGTCGGTCTGCGGGTGGCTCGGGCGGCGTTGTGGGACAAAAACACAGCTCGTGCGAGCTCGTCTCCAACGTGCGCGCTGGAGGATGCATGACAGCATGAGCACCCGAGCTGTTCCTCGTTCATCGATGGCAAAGGCACCGGTGGACAAAAGGGTCGCCAATATTTTGGCTACCCCGGGCAAGATCCAAACAGCCCCTCCCAATAGATTCAAATCCCTCGTTCACCGTGGAATTTTGCCATGTGTTGTTTTCATGGACTAGCAAGATGCCCATGCATTGCATGGAACATCAAGATGCATTTTTTTACAAACTCCTGCATGCATGCAAGGGATAATTAATGTCCTCCTTTGCTAGTACCACGAGGCAAACACCATTAATATTGCATTGATTAGTGTTAGTGGCCTTGTATATCTGCAAATTGTAATTTTGATAGTGGCCCCTTGTATATAAAAATGGAGGGAGAAATATGAGAGATAAGGTGAGGAGGAGTGGGGCGTGGTGCCGTGGTGGTGACTGGTGGTCGGACTGGGCGGAGGCATGGGGATGGACGGCGCATTATGTCTAGGTTTGTATCTCTCTCACACACACCCACGTAGGTGGGGGACGTGCACGAAGAGAAGAAGTGCACGCACGGCGCACGTACTCCCGTCTCTTTCCCAACGACACCCGCGGGTACACGATGGAGCTCATTTCTGTACAAAAAGGCAGCCCACGTGGTAATTTGGCACGTGTACTGGTTGTCCACTTGGTGGAGGGAGGACCATCTACCACGGGTGAACAAACAAATTGCGACTTGACACGTTATGTTAAATTAAAAAAAGAGGCAAACCATGTGGGGCCTACCTTAGAGGCAAGGCTCTATACACTGGAGTACTTTTGATGTGTCCCGTCAACTCGCAGAATGAGGAGAAACTTTCTTAGTACACCGTCTCCCCCGCCCACGGGCGCGGTGGCTCGCAGGATGAGGTGAAGCTGGAGTACTACTGTACGCCTTTACGCCCGCTCCCTCGCCCACGCGTGCGGTGGCTCGCAGCACGAGGAGAAAATTTTACTACTCCCTCCGTTTACTCCTCGTCCCTACTACGTACTTTGGTTAGTACTCCCTCTATTTACTTATAAAAGGCCACTATAAAAAATACATTTTGCATCTATACAAGGCCACAAATAGTAATCGAGACAAAAGTTACTACTCCCTCCTTTCCAGTTTATGGCTCAATTTCAAAATCTCTCCAACCAAGGTAGACGGTGAGTGGTCGAATTAATTTTGTATTTTGCACAGTACGCTCGTTTTTCTCAAGAAGTTATGTTTACCGAGGCATTAATTAGAACGAATGCATGAATGACCACTAAATTTCCATGAACTTGTACATGCATTGGTTAGTTTCCTCTTGACACTGCTTACGTCGGGTGATTTAACGCACCTCGAAATCCAACATGTAATGGTACTACTACTAGTATAGTACTAGAATTGAGACTTATCAAACGGAAAAACGAATGTTTTTTAGATGAGCCCTATAAACCCTAGTGGGTACGTACTCCGTAAAAACAGATTTTTCCAAAACTAAGTCGCTCCCTTTCATGAATTCTGTAGTATACTCCTCCGTCGACGCTCCCTTTCATGAATTCTGTACTTCCTGTCGCCAACATGTGGGACATATAGCAACCGGGTCGACGTGTCAAGCATGAAATAACAGTGCAGAACAACAGGGGGGACGCACCCCACTCGTACCGGCCCAGTGTTAGTAATGAGCAATGAGACGTCAAATCACAATGCATGGTATGCACGTCATTCTAGGTTGAGAATTTAACTGGCTATACATATATATGTGATGAACAGTACGCTAGCCTTTTAAAAAATGTATACTTTTCTACAATAGTACTCCACTATCGATGGATTGCGCCATGGAGCAAAATTTGAAATTTTAAAAAAAGGTGGTACATATAGAGAGCGCTCGCCGCCAAATTATGCATATAGTACTATTAAAAAAGCTAGTACATGCTTAATTGGGGTGCTAAATTCTATTAAAGAAATACTAGTACTAGTATTTACATACTGAAGAGTTAAAGTAACGAGAAGAAACATAACATAGTTCTGCTGGGGGCTCAGCACAACACACCCCTCAAATTAAACTAAGCACACCTGAAATTAAACTATGCAACTAATCCGGTAGACACTGCATTAGAAGTTTAGAACCGCCATGAGCAACAACACTGCCACCTTACTCGGAGTCCTCATCCACGTCCTCGACTTCGTCCTTGTCCCTCTTCCTCTTGGCCGATACTTCTTTGCTTGAACCGCCAACTTGGCCATTGCTCTTCATCCAACCCTTGTAGATATTGAAACAAAGGTAGCCATCCATTGCATCGTACTAGATGTGGTCTATATCTAGCACATTCCACTGCCATGCATGACGATGAAACGTGTAATGAGGTTTCTCCAGTTTGCGGTACAAAGGATGAACCATGGCTCCTGCCAGGGTCAGCATTGAGGGCTGACGAGAGGGCACCAGCCAATTCTTCTGGAGGTCGAAGGGGTTGCCTACAACGAGGCCTATCCGACGCATGACTTTTTTGTCGTTCTTCAAGTCTACAGTAACGAATTTGACTGTTTTGTCCTCGATAAAGTTCTTAAAATCCTGGCACTCAACATCGGCATGGCATATGTGGTAGACCAAGCAAATGTTATGTACGCAAACCTGGATCACGGCGGGCTTCTTCCTCTCTTCGTCCTTTAGATCCTTCTCTCGTCCCACGACTATGGTGTACTCAACATCTAGCCCAGCGACCCACTCATCATGTGAGTTTTCGAACATGCGTCTGAAGCGAGAAAGGCATCCTTTCACCGTCGCAGAAGTACGGGTGTAGATGACGTCGAACTCATTGCCGGTGATGGTTCTAACCTTGTACTCACCGCCGATCGGGGAGATTTGGGACGCCATGGATTTGGGAGGAGGGTTAGGATTAGTGGAACTGCCATAATGTGAATGGACGGGACGACTAGGAGCGAACCGCCGTAGTATTAAAGGACGTGCGGGAAAGATTAGGAGCGAACTGCCAGCGTGCGAACGGCAGGGTAGTGGCTTTCCATTCTCCCATGATACGGGCTTCCGAGAGCCCTTGGATCTGAGATCGAACGGTTGCATGGCGTGATTCTAGACCTATGGGTGAATATCCTATCCTCGAGGGTTATTCTTAAATTTTTTAGCAACTTAGCATGTGACCGTTTGATCTCAGATCCAAGGGCTGCTAGCAGCCCGTATCATGGTCGCGCCTACCACGACCGTCGCGTCGCTCGCGTGGTCGCGCCCTTGGAGATTTAACACGGTGCGTTAGGCTATCTGATGTTGGCATGTCATACATAGTCATCACTTAGTCACTCATACTACAACAAGGTTGGCTATAAGTGTATTTTTTTTACTCCTCTCTATCTCTTTCTTCGTACTCCCTCCGTCCCATAATATAAGAATGTTTTTGACATTAGCTAGTGTAGTGTCAAAAACGTTCTTATATAATGGGACACAAGGAGTACTAGTATTTATTGCATTTGCCAAGGAGTGACCTCTTCTAATGAAATGGTGTTGCTAAGTTTGCTTCATTTAATTAGCTATAGACTCAAAATTGTCTTTTCACCTAGGTACACGCGCTTAGCACCGTTTCTTCCTTGGGTCACCAAACTAGTCTCTCTCTTCTTGATTAACTTGCCACATCAGACTTTATGCCTATGTGGCAAGCTTAAGCACTTGTAGGAGCAAGTAAGTACAATAGTACTCCTTTCACATAGGTGAGTAAGTCATCTTAGGCTGTGCACCGTGACCAAGGAGGAGGAGAAAACGGGAAACATTAACGTTTATTTGCTAATTAATAGTATTTCATGCAATGAACTAACCATTGCATGTCGTGTTTGATAGTCTCAAGTCATTAAAAGCATGCACACCCTTTATCTCTTATTGGTTGATATGTCAAGAAACAAGAAACGAGGTAGAAGTTAATGCACCGCGCCTAAGTGTTTTGAGATTATTTGATTTTCATAAGATGACTTACACACCTAGACGGAGGGTGCACTTTACATGGCATTTTTGCATATGTGGAGGAAAGAGAGGCAAGGAAAAAGTGGGGAAGTGGGCTCTCATGCAAGAGCCAGCCTCTACTACTACCTGGTGGAGCATTGGGAGAGGCACCTGTATGGAGGTGGTCAGGAATCGGGAGACTCACGCCGGTCGTAGCGCCGCAGTTAAAATGATAATGGCAACTTCAAATCACGGGGCCCCACCTGTCCAGCAGTAACTCGCTGTCAAATCACACAGCCCTACGTTTGCAGCAGCCTACTCCCTCGTCTTCTCGCGTCTCTGTCGAACTGACTAGGCGGAACTGTCCCGCTGCCTACCGGGCAGGAAAAGCCCCGCCCTCGACTTTTAAATACAACTACTCCCTCCGTCGGATGCGTTTGGTTGAAGGTATCGTATGAATGGATTGGGACCATTCAATTTTTTGGGGATTGAACCATTCAATTCATGTGTTTGGATGAATATAAGAGATGAGCTAATTATTTAAGACGGGACCACCAGTCATGCTCACATAGTCATGCATGCAAAGGGTGGCCATTTGATTCGACCGATTTGGTTGGGTGGAATGGTTCAGCATCTTCAAGGCATATTATCTTTTTTTGACTCGAACCATTCATGTGTTTTATAACCAAACATGTCTATTTTCTGAACGATCCCAACCCATTCATGACCACCCTTGCAACCAAACGCACGTCATCTTATGAAAACCTAATAATCCCACAATACTAAGGCGCGATGCATTAACTTCTACCTCGTTTCTTGTTTCTTCACATATCAACCAATAAGAATCCAATGATATACTTTTTGTGACATAGTAACTCATATTTAGTTAGTCAAATGGATGACCTAGAGCTACGTGCAGGCCCTATAAACCGAGACGCCTACAAATAAAAAACCGAGATAGAGAGGGTAGTTCAGCACGTATCTTTTTAGATCAATATAGTTGGGATTCACCAAGGAGCAAAACCAAGTGGTAGGCTGCTCCTGCCGTGTTGGCGTAGCAACTCAAGCAGGGTCAGTCCGCATACGAAATGGCAACACACTTAACAGGACCCCTTTGGCAGACATGTGGCTCATCCACCGTCTTGTTCCATGTGCGATGCACCAAATTACAGTTCAGAGCACCGGTTGGAATTGGAGGCACCCCAGTCGTAGCGCCGCAGTAGTAGAAAATGAGCGATGAGGGGTCAAATCACAAAGCCCCACCTTTCCCGCATTAAGCTGGACGGACGAAGCAACCATCATTTCACGCTAGCGCGCAAGAGCATAAAGAAAAGAGAAAACAATGATGCATATGACAGCTACCTAGGGCACCCTAGGGTAGGGGTCTCCACTACAGATCCTTTTTTTTGAAAGTGCCTCCACTGCAAATCGGCTTCTCCCTCGTCCTCTTGAAGAAAACCGATGATGAGTGCGGCGGTAGGGTTTGTAGGAGTACTACGGCGTGCGGGGCCATGTCGTAGTAAACGGATCCGAGTGATCGAGTCGACGCCTTAAATATGCGTGGGCCACTTAGTTTTACGGGAACGAGGCAACATTTTGGGTTCGGGGACCAGTGGAGATATAGCACGTACAAAAAATTGTGGAAGTAGGTTCGACAGAAAGGCAATGATGCATGGGCCCTGCATTTTGATATACCCGGGGCCGCGTGAAATTTGCTACTCTACTCAAAACTAGTAAGGCACACATGTATTGAACGCATGAGATTTCGAAACCAAATTATGAATAAATACACACTATAGCTTGTAAAGCTTTGAGTCATATATGGAAGATGTAGATGTTCGTTTAGTTCTTATAGTTCATCTCATTCAAAATCAATTAGTTTTATGAAAATGTTAAGATTCATGGGGTTGTGCATTGTAAATCATAAAGTAAAAAACAAATAATGGCAATTCATTTAGAAAAAAATAATCAATTATGATACAGAATTCTAGAACAAAGGAGAAGTGCTTGTGTTTTGAGGTTTGTGCATTATGCTTAAGTTCAACCATGGAGTCTTCTAAATTGTACATGTGGCAGATCTGGTGGAATGTTGATGATATCCAACGGCCAGTAGTGCTCGGATTTGCCCATCTCTGCACTGTCGGGTTAGCTTCATCCAGCGACCATCTTTCAAAGTTATTGGCACACTATATAGTTCTTTTGCCATAGTTGCATGTTTTGGAAAAAAGCTACTAGTGGGTTGTACTATCTATTTAGGAATAGAAGATGCATACGTGGAAGTTGTAGGGAAAGAGATGACATGGAGCATCTCAATTCCTATGAGTAGGGATTGGAAAAAAGATGTCATTTGGTTCACGTCATAGGAACTTTTCTATTGAATCTAGAGATGACATGTATCTCAATTCCTATGAGGAGGGATTAGTAAAGAGATGTAATTTGGTTCATATCATAGGAACTTTTCTATTGAATATACGCTAATGTTTATTTTCCTTTGAAATTAAGGGAGTATAGGAATCCAATCATATGAACCAAGTGGCTCTAAAGCTATAGAAATGATATCATGTTTATTTCCTTTGAAATGTAGAGTATATGAATCTATTCCTATGAACCAATTGGCTCTAAAGGAAAAAAATCATATAAAAATCATACCATATAGAGTTCCTATGATATTACTCGACACTAAAGGATGGTTGAAATTGTTGCGGGTGATACGATGGTCTTTCTTTGTAGACTCCTCACCCATCTTCATAGTTACCTATCGAAGATGAATGAAATGATATATACAGGGTATTCTACATGTGCAATTTGGTACACGAAAACTCGGTAAAAGTTTGTGAGGTTCTAATTTTCAATAAAGCTATATGCACTGCATTTCGGAACGGAGGGAGCATATGGCAGTTGCTAACACTCACGTGGAAGATTTGTGTGTAGGAGGAGTGGCTGTTCTGTTAAATGACATGGCAAAACTGACACTGTCGGATGCCGATCTAACGGTTCTTATGGCGTTTGTCAGGAAAAGGCTTGTGGCGAATGTTTGTCGGATAATGATTTACGGACACATGCATTGCATTGATACGTGCCCCCCTCTCTCTCACGCACACGCACCCTCACGAGTCACGACTTTCCCGAGTCCTCTGGCAGACTCGCACGTCGCACCCATCCTCTATCTGCAGGTAGACGTCACACACATATGTGCTCTTCACACCCTACCCCCTGAACTTCTAAAAAACAAAAGACGGTGCACACATTTTATTTTAGCTCACACGTCACACACTTATACTATTACTCTTGCGGCGAACGTTCTTTGGGCATAGTATATGTTGTACTCTCACGAAGAGAAGCGGTGCATGCACGCACTAATTCTCTCACACCCACTCGCGGGTACACGTAGGAGCGCATTTTTTTGAAGCCGGTACAACAAAATCACTCCACTATATATAAAAGCAGGAGCCTTAGCACTTGCTTTACTAGGGTTCCTCTCGTTCACTCTCTCATGCTCTCCAGATCTAAGCAAGACATAGGTGGCCACACTCTCTCTCAGCTCACGGCTGGTCACAAATCCGGCCGGACAACCTCGACCGGGGCAGGGGGTGTAGGTGCATCGTTCACGCTGTCGTCGGCGGTGAAGGAGAGACCAAAGGCTGCCCGCGTGTCCCGATCGGCGGCTGTGCCGTTCTCTTCGAGAGAGCGCCGGTTCGGGAGGGCCTCCGACCCCTTCTTCCTCCCTACGGTATTGTGGCCAAGATGCGGCCTCCCGACGCCGTCTTTGCCACATGCCGACGACCCTCAGGTATATATTCTTTCGAAACCTGCCTTGCTCTACTGCCCCAGCTCTTCCCCCTTCGTATGGATCCTTTTCTACTTCCGTCCGCTGTTACAAAGCCACCTAGACTTCTACTATTATTAGAAGTAAAGCTATTTCATACAGTGAACTCAAAGCGTTGGTTCAAACAGGGAAGAAAGTGGGAAAGAGTAGCATGAATCTAGGATTTGGTTCTAAGAGGAAACGGGGGAAAGTAGTAATATGTGTCACTGTTTAAATAACTGTATTTCGTATTTGCGCAAACAGGGATGTCTGTCTCCATATCGTTTCGGGATGTCTGTCTCCGTATAGTTTCTATCTGCGCAATCAAAAGCACACACCTCAGTTTTAGTACAACTGCGCAAAATGAGATGGCTATCCCTCGTTGCCGTCGTCTAACCTCCCATCTTCAAGGTATCACTACATTGGTAGTAACTAAGGTAGAATGACCAACGCAATCTAAAAGAAGCTGATTCGTACATTTTACTTCCTGATTGCAGTGCTGGGACGAGCGAAAAGAACTGCATCCTAGTCCAGAATGCACTTTCTACCAGTTCATCCATGGACCGAGGACTAGCTGGCACGGCTGCACGGCGGTTTTTTGGACAGGTGCGCGGACAAGAGGCATTGTTGTCTGCTTATTTCTGCAAATAGCGGTGCTTAAGCATTTCAGCTGGTCAGTACATTGCATGGTTCAGTTCAGCATTCCAGATGAGACCACAATTATAATTGGTTATTCTAGAATGAGAGAACCTAACCCTGGATGGTGGCAACAAGAAAAAACTAGAGTGAACTCCAGGAAATTTAAGCCTGCCGGGAGGCCCTTTGCTCAGAGAAGCCTTGCTTGTTTTTTCCTGGTTTGTAAACCTTCTCACAACTTTGTCTTTTGCTATGAACTAGTATATGTTTGTTATGTTCTATGAATCATTGAGATGTATAAAATTTCTTAACTTATGCTTTTCAAGATTTTTATGAAGACGAGTTTAATTGTGAGTGTTCCACATGAGCGCTGGACTAGCGTGTGAACGTTTGGAATTTATTACATTGTGGCCTCAATTAACTGCATGAACCACTGTAACAAGATACATAGCAGTTGCTTATATGTCAGACGTCAGATTGTTGATTGTTGGCTGGTCGATAGCCTAGTGTTGAAGCGAGCTGAGCCAATGTGCCGTGTTTTGCACAACTGCTTACAAGTGGGGTAGCACCAACAGTGTTTACAAGTACTTATGTATATGTCTGCGCACGGTTCTCAAACGAGTGCTCTATTTCATCAAAACACACACTGCTCGTATGATAAACCGTGACAACTTATGTCTTACCATGCCATATTCATGAAAAAACTAGTGAGGACGCATCTGTTTCGGCAACAATTACGATGGTTCTCACATGATTCACGGGCACACAAAAGTAGCAGCAGTTCCCATAGACGGATTCAAACAGAGCACTAGCCCTAGAGGGGTCGATAACAGGCAAGGTTCGAATAATTAGACACAATCCAAACTACTATTAAACACTAGGTGGGGCAACTATTTCATGCCTCGATCTAATTTGGGCTGGACACAAGATGGAGCTTGCCAAACATCATCGAGGACGTCCCGCAGCAGCTCAATCCTGTGAACCTTCATGAAGACAACCTTGTGGCCTTGACACTGATAAACTTGTTTGTGGAGGCATGCCACGTCATCTTCCTGCGTAAGCTTGACAAGAACAGTATGCCTCACAAACGAAGGAGTAGCTTTGAACTTCATGTGCTTCAGTACACCCTGGACAACACGCCTGGCAACAGTGAGGCTAGAATACAACTCTTCATTGGTATAACCGTAAATGGCTTCCAGGATCCAACAGCCTAAGAACTCTATTTTCCTAGTGCGTATATTCAGGTCGCCCGCCTCATAGTGAGTGACATGCACAACCACACAATCCTTATCTGCATCAGGGCTCTAATTGAAACAGAAACAAATTCTGAATTACTTTTCAGTATAAGAACCACAAGTTATTTAAACCACTATGTATAGCATGGCATCGAAGCTAATAAAATTTTGCATTATTAATCACCACATACTTCCTTTTCTAAAAAAATCACCACATACTTAGATAAAAAACCACAATCGAGATCG
>NC_057801.1:235228803-235237332 GCF_018294505.1 Triticum aestivum
CTGCTCCTGCAGTGCCACGAGGGCTGTAACCTCAAACGGGGTGTTGGCCATCTCAGTAGTGGCCATGAGCGTATCTGGGGTCGGCTCGGTGGTTGGCTCCATCTTCTTGGAGCTCTCTATCTCATGGGGATCAGCCTCCCGCGTCTGCTCCAATATCGGCAGATCTTTGCCTGGTTCTCCTTGGTCCATCATGAAACTGACGAATACTAGGAGATCACTAAAAGGAAAACACAATCGCAATGACAATGAAACAAAAAAGAGAGTGAGGATCGGTTACTGCTTTGCAAAAGTTTTTTTTCTCTGAACGAAAATATACCAACATCACGGATCCGCTTACCTTCCCTTCGTTGGGAGAGAAGAATAGTGGCAGATGTGAGTGTTGCCTTTCTTGAAGACGGTGAGGGAGAAGGGGATTCAGCGAGGAGTGAAATGATGGTTGCTTCGTCCGTCAAACTTAGACTGCGGGGAGGTGGGTTTTGTGATATGACGGCTCGTTACTGCCGCGCTACGACCGGGGTGACTCTCTGCCTGCATACTGCCTGCTAATTTGGTGGATGGCATTTGGGCCCACGCGCTGCATGGCCCGCATGTCGGTGAACAAAAGTATAACGACATTCAGTAGAGGGAGATGTTTCAATGACCTAGGAGGAGCCAGAAGCGGTAGAGTGTCTCCACTGTACTAGTAGTAATTGTTTTTCTGGGTAGCTGTAGAGTGTCTCCACTGTACTAGTAGTAATTGTTTCTCTGGGCCCAAGACAAAACAGCCAATCCACACTAGTAAATAGTAAAATCAATTCGAAAGGCGCTACCCACACCCAGCACACCCCCCTCCCCCACAAAAAAACCCTGGGTGCTCTTCTTCCTCCTCGCTCCCACCCACCTCACGTCAGCTCATTCCTACAGAAAACCCCAGCTCCCCTTCTTCCATACTCCTACAGAAAACCCCAAGCTCCCCTTCTTCTTCGCTCGCACTACAACAAGGCTCGTCATTTGTTACTCTGCTCAAATCCGTGAGCGCGACGCGACGCCCTCGAGGAAAATGGAGTAGGCTGACCCCAGCGCCAAGAAGATGAGGCTCCCGCCAGCGGTGACGCCTGTTGTAGATCCCGCACCCGGCAGCGCGGGGAGAAGCGGCGACCCCGCCCCCACCGGATCCCAGGAAACCGTAGAATCTCGGGTGGACCGCATCAGCGATCTCCCGGACGCCGTCCTTGGGGAGATCATCTCGCTTCTCCCCACCAAGGATTGCTGCCGCACCCAAGTCCTCTCAATTCGGTGGCGCCCTCTATGGCGTGCCGTGCCCCTTAATCTCGAATCTCGTCAGCTATGTCTCTTCAATGATTTTGAAATCCCCAGAGCCATCATCTCCTCCCACCAGGGCTCTGTTCAAAGCCTCTGCATCCTGTCATGGTACCTGAGCAAGCATACCATGCCCTGCACAGTGGACGCCTCACTGAAATCCCCTGAATTCACAGAACTACAGCTGCTTGAGTTCTACTATTCCCCTGGAAATCACATACCACATACAGAACGCCATGAACTTGTGCCCTCAGCATCGATGTCCATCTCACGGTTTTCCTCCTCTCTCCACACCGCCGCCTTTGCGCTGTGCTACCTTCCAGACAATTTGGTATTAAACCTTCGACTCCATTTCTCAAGAAACTCTCACTTGTGCGGGTTCGTATATCGGAGGCCTCATTGCACAACATCATCCACTCCAGTTGCCTTGCGCTGGAGTGCTTGGTGCTTGTTTTCATAGTTAGAATCGGTTGTCTCCAAATAAAGTCACCTAACCTTGTAAGAATTGGAATTTCTTTTGACGGAAGGCAACTCATCATCCAAGATGCCCCTTCACTTCAAAGGTTGATCCTTGATTCTAGTTATTCACCGTTGCAAATAACCGTCCTCTATGCGCCTAAACTGGAGACCTTGGGTGTAATACATGATCTCTTTGCTCATTTCAATATGGTGTTTGGCTCCACAGTTCTTCAGGTACTTTATATTATCATCTACACTTGTAACCATATGCTGCATTTTAAATTTTTGTGCATAATTTATATATCATCTTGGAGTACACATTTTGTACTAATACTATGTTCTATGCTCAATGAAGAGTTTCTCCATGGATGGCCTATCAATGGTGCTGGATTCTGTCAAGATCTTATATATCCAAATGAATAGTTTTGATCTGAACAACATTATCGGCTTGCTGCAATGCTTTCCATGTCTGGAGAAGTTGTATATAAAGGTGATAATTTCACGCACATTGGAAGCCCGCATATAGTGTACTAGAATTAACCGTTCAGCTGTTGCTCTTTCGACACTCTTCTTTTAGACCTTAACTGTTTTCAATTTTCATGTCTATTTAGGCAACAGGACGGGGTAAGAAAGTTATAACCAATCGGTGGATTCTTAAGCATCGGGATTTTCTCACTTCTCATGAGATTCGATTGAAGACAATAACGCTAGAATGATATGTATCCAACCGTGCAAATACAAGATTTGTCACATTCTTCCTGTTGAATGCGAGGTTACTATGGTCCATCAGGCTTAAGTTTATCAGCAACATGGTTTTGACGGATGGATATGTCGTAGAGCAAAAAAAGGAGTTTCAGGTGGGCAAAAGAGCTTCTGAACGTGCCGGGCTTCTATTTACAACATATTGTGGTCATAATCCAGTAAATTTTACGATCCAGGATGTTCATTCTATGGACCTGATCGATCCATTTGACTGTGACTCCCGAAAATAGTGCTGGAGTTAGATGTTGTTGCCCTTTTCAATCTGGTTTTTTTTGTGAACCTGATGAACAATCAACCCTTGTGCTTTTGTACAGTTTGTAAGCTGGAGTTAGATGTTCCTACCCTTTTCAACTCGCCTGTGACTGTCATATTTTCTTTGAAACAAGGCAAATGGCTTGCCATTCGTTTAATTTAGAGTGAAATATTGTAACAAATCACAACCAAGGGAAATAACATCACTCACGCCGGCTCACTGTGCATTACAGAAGCCAAGTGACTATCCCCCACCACCCCCACCAGTCAACCCTCGTACTCCCCTCCGCCTGCGACTGGACCGGCGCATCTTCAACGGCTCCTGTTCATTCCGTCCGAGGCCTCGCCGTCGTCCTCCGCCTTGCGGCCTTGGTTCGCTCGCCGTGCGCGGTGCGCCTCCCTCTTGCGTTGTCAACGTCGTCAACAACCGAGAGGAACAAGGAGATGACTGTACGTGGAGAGGACGACAGTAGGGACCCACCAGCGTCATGGCAGTACGCAAGCAAGTGCCTCTATAGTACAAGCCCAAAAATGTGGTTCCTTCGAATGGTTGGACATCTGGGGCTCACGCCATCGTCAACATAGTCAATAAACGAGAGAATTACACTACGAGCGGCTAACACCAGGGACCCAGCAAGTCGCGCAGTTTTTTTAGGAACAAACAGTTTTTTTGAGACAATGAGGAACAAGCAATTGTTATTTATACTAGTTTTAGCGACGGATCAGGGTAACAACGGGGCTGTGCGGGGGCTGTGGCCCGTCTAGCCAGGGTTTTATTTATGTTTACCACATCATGAGCCCAGTTGTGTTTTTTTCTTGCTGAAAATGGCTAGCCCAGTTCTATTTTTTAAAGAAATACCCAAACAAGGCCTACTTGCTTTATCGGCCCTGCTGGGCTGCAAATATTTCAAGACGAGGAGAGTTTCATTCGGTTTGCCCAGAAATGGCCTGTACATTTTTAAAATACATCAAACCGGGAATTAGTTTCATTTTTTTCATTACAAGATCTTAAATTCCATTGATTTTTATGCGTGGACAATTATTTTGATTTTATATTTATATAAATTATTTTTCAAAATAGTTTGAATGTGAATCGATATTTCTGGATTAAAAATAGTTGACTGCACCGAAATATGCAAAATTTCGTATACTTTTTAACTGTGGCCACAATATGGGGTGTAATGCTAACAAAAAGAAGATGGGCTCCAAAAAAATCTTAAGAATTAGCAAATGGACTATACATTATTAGAAATAATGGCAGATGGGCTGTATGCTGTTTTCCACAGATTTGAGGCTGACTTGTGTGCCTACTATAGGTTAACGCGTATGCTTTCATAAAAAAAGGTTGACGCACACGCAACTCCCTGTCAACTTAGTCAACACACGAGAGTAGTGACTGTTGGATATCCATCCAACGGCTGTCATGCTTCTTCAATCTCTGCTCTTCATGCTCCAGCCGCTCAAACAAGCGCCGGCGGGACTGCCTGCTCCCTCCTCCCACGGCCAGCTATGCTGCCGCGCAGGCCTCACGGCCCGACCGTACTCCCATCGCTGGCCTAGCCATCCCTCTACTCACCCACACATGTTGTTATACTCGGCGGCAGCAGACGAACCAGTAAACCCTCGTACTCCTCCACGTGGGAAACAACTTCCGAGTATTCCCTGGCTCCGTGTCATTCCCTTCCTAGGCCTCGCCGTCGTCCACCGCCCTGGTGCTCTCGGCGTGACCTGGTCAACATGGTCAATGAACGACATCCATCGGAAGTGGACTGTACGTGGAGAGGCTGACAGTTGGGTCCACGGCTGCATGCAAGGAAATGCCTCCTTATTACGCGCAAAATAATGATTCCTCCACCTGACAGCTAGGATCCACAGGAAGGGCCTCTGTATTTCACGAAAAAAACGTTCCCCCTGCTGACATGTCGGACCCACCAGCTATATCTTCGCACACAAGGAAGTGCCTCCTTATTACTCCCAAAAAAATGAATACCCCCCTGCTAGCTGGGACCCACCATATTGTTGGGCTAACTTGTGGGCCTACTAAGTTGACGGGGACGGAGGGCTTTGTCAACTTAGTCAATACTCCAGTGACCATATGATGTCCATCCAACGGCCATACGGCTTCTTCAACCTCTGGTCTTCTTGCTCTAGCCGCCCAAAGCAGCGCCAGTTGTTCCGTCTGCTCCTGCCTCCCGTGGCCGGCTGTGCAACCACCTGCTCCTGCCTCCCGTGGCCCGGTACCGCGTCATCCCCTTCCTAGGCCTCGCCGTCGTCCACCGCCGTGGTGCTCTCGGCGCGGCGTGGTCAATGTGGTCAACGACCGACTTCCATCGGAAGAGTACTGTACATGGAGAGGCTGACAACTGGGTCAACGGCAGCCGCAAGGAAGTGCCTGCTTATTACGCAGAAAATAATTATTCCTCCACCTGACAGCGGGGACCCACCGGACGGGCCACCAGTATTTTGCGAAATAAATCGTTTCCCCTGACTGCTGGGACCCATCGAACGGGCCACCGTATTTTGCGAAAAAACGTTCCCCCCGCTGTCAGCTCGGACCCACCGGAAGTGCCTCCTTATTACGCACAAAAAAATGAATACTCCCCCAGCTAGCTGGGACCCACCTTGGTGGGAGGCTGTCTTGTGGGCCTACTAAGTTGACGAGGCCGAAGGGCTTTGTCAACTTAGTCAATATGAATGATTCTAGCTCCATGACCGTATGATGTCCATCCAACGGCCGTAGTGCTTCTTCAACCTCTGGTCTTCTTGCTCCAGCCGCCCAAAGCAGCGCCGGTCGTGCCGCATGCTCCTGGCTCCCATGGCCGGCTGTGCTGCCGTGGAGGCCTCACTGCCCCCTACTATTCCCATCGCCGGCCAGGCCCTGCAGCGATGGCAGCCTCACACCACAGCCGAACCAGTGAACCCTCGTACTCCTCTCCGCGCGGGCTTCCACTGCCGCGTCTTCCCCGGCTCCGCGTCGTCCCCTTCCTAGGCCTCGTCGTCGTCCACCGGCGTGGTGCTCTCCGCGCGGCGTGGTCAACGTGGTCAAGGAACGACTTCCATCGGAAGAGTACTGTACGTGGAGAGGCTGACAGCTGGGTCCACGGCCACAACCCAACTTTTTTGGGATTTGCCAAGTAAGTCGCTTTGTCAGGCCTGTTGGGCTGCAAATCTTTCAAGATGAGGAGAGCTTTTCATTCGGCTGGGTGAGAAAATGGCCCATCAGTAATGAGAAATGGGCTGTATATTTTTAAAACACATCAAACCGGCAATTAGTTTCAATTTTTTTTCATTTCAAGATTTTAAATTACATTAATTTTTATGCGTGGAGAATTTGTTGGATTTTATATTGATATACATTTATTTTTAAAATCAGTTTGAATGTGAGTCAAAATTTCAGGATTAAAAACAGTTCGGACCGCACCGAAATATGCAAAATTTCATATAATTTTTTAACCGTGGCCACAATATGGACTATAATGCTAACAAAAAGTATATGGGCTCCAAAAAAACCTTAAGAATTAGCAAATGGGCTGTAAATTATTAGAAATAATGGCAGATGGGTTGTATGCTGTTTTCCACAGATTTGAGGCTTTCCTAAAAAAAGGTTGACGCACAAGCAGTGATGGTTGGATGTCCATCCAACAGCCGTCGTGCTTCTTCAATCTCTGCTCTTCCTGCTCCAGGCGCTCAAACAAGCGCCAGCGTGACTGCCTGCTCCCTCCTCCCCGCAGCCGGCTGTGCTGCCGCGCAGGCCTCACCGCCCCACCGTACTCCCATCGCTGGCCTAGCCATCCCTCTACTCACCCACACCTGCTGTTATTCTCCGGCGACGGTAGACGGACCAGTAAACCCTCGTTCAGTCGTACTCCCCTCCGCGTGGGAAACAACTGCTGAGTCTTCCCTGCCTCCGTGTCGTTCCCTTCCTAGGCCTCACCGTCGTCCACCGCCCTGGTGCTCTCGGCGTGGCCTGGTCAACTTGGTCAACGACCGACATGCATCTAAAGTGGACTGTACGTGGAGAGGCCGACAGCTGGGTCCACGGTGGCACGCAAGGAAATGCCTCCTTATTACGCGCAAAATAATGATTCGTCCACCTGACATCAGGGACCCATCAAAAGGGCCTCCGTATTTCACGAAAAAACTTACCGCCGCTGACAGCTCGAACCCACCAGCTATATCTTCGCACGCAAGGAAGTGCCTCCTTATTACGCACAAAAAAATGAATACTCCTCCTGTTAGCTGGGACCCTGTATAGTGGCAGGCTGACTTGTGGGCCTACTAAGTTGACGGGGACGGAGGGCTTTGTCAACTTAGTCAATATGCATGATTCTAGCTCCAGTGACTGTACGATGTCCATCCAACGGCCGTAGTGCTTCTTCAACCTCTGGTCTTCTTGCTCCAGCCGCCCAAACCAGCGCCGGTCGTGCCTCGTGCTCCTGCCTCCCATGGCCGGCTGCGATGCGGCGGAGGCCTCGCCGCCCCCTACTACTCCCACCGCTGGCCAAGCCATCCCTCTACTCACCCACACCCCCTGTTATTCTGCGGCGACGGCAGCCTCACACCGCAGCGAACCAGTGAACCCTCGTACTCCTCTACGCGTGGGCATCCACTGCCGCGTCTTCCCCGGCTCCGCATCGTCCCCTTCCTAGGCCTCGCCGTCGTCCACCGCCCTGGTGCTCTCAACGCGGCGTGGTCAACGTGGTCAAGGAATGGCTTCCATTGGACGTGGACTGTACGTGGAGAGGCTGACAGCTGGGTCCACGGCCGCAGCAACGAAGTGCCTCCTTATTACGCGCAAAATAATTATTCCTCCACCTGACAACGGGGACCCACCGGACGGGCCACCATATTTCGCGAAAAAAACATTTCCCCCCTGACTGCTGGGACCCACCAGCTACACCTTCGCACACAAGGAAGTGCGTCCGGGCAAAAAAAACGATTTGCCCCCCTGACTGCTGGGACCCACCAGCTACATCTTCGAACGCAAGGAAGTGCGTTCGGGCAAAAAAAATGATTCGCCCCCCTGACTGCTGGGACCCACCAGCTACATCTTCGCACGGAAGGAAGTGCGACCGGGCAAAAAAAAACGATTTTCCCCCCTGACTGCTGGGACCCACCAGGTACATCTTCGCACGCAAGGAAGTGCCTGACAGTCGGGACCCACCTGGTCGAAGCGTACGTAGCGTTGTCATTCTGGTCGTGAACATGTACATACATACTGGTCGATGTAGAGGCGCGCACGTGTCATAGATGTAGAGGCGCGCACGTGTCGTAGTAGAGGCGCGCACGTAACATGTACACGTACGTACAACGGCGAGGGTGCAAGAAAGAAAATACGACCACGTACGTACATACGGGCAGGGTCTCTAACGCCTATCGCGCATACGTACATGGCTGGGTCGGAACGGTGAAACAACATCGTCGTCGTGTTCATGGGGAGCCAACCGGCTGGGTCGGAACGGAATGCGTGGTCGTGTTCATCGGGAGGGCTTGGACGGAACAGGCGATGGAAACGAGGCCTGGCGTACCGCACAACGGAGGAAACGGCCTTGTGTTCGACCGGCCACGTTCGAAACGGGGTCCTGTTGATCGGGAGGGGCCTGGCGTACCGCAAAACGGAGGAAACGGACCTCCTACGGTCGAAACGGGGGTCCTGTTCATCGGGAGGGGTGTGGCGTACCGTAAAACGGACGAAACGGACCTCCTACGGTCGAAGCAGGGGTCCTGTTGATCGGGAAGGGTGTGGCGTACCGCAAA
>NC_057801.1:235237772-235243133 GCF_018294505.1 Triticum aestivum
AACCACCCCTCCACGGCCACCCCTCCACCGTCTACTGTTCATCCAGCCCTCCACACCACGGGGTCCTGTTCAACCACCCCTCCACCGTCTACTGTTCATCCAGCCCTCCACACCACGGGTTCCTATTCATCCAGAGGCAATGCCACCGCTCACTGTTCATCCAACCCCCCTGCAACGCTCACTGTTCATCCCAGAGGCAGCATCGATCGGCTTTAGTTAGCAGTAGTATCGAAGGAATCACTCCATCGGGTTTAGTTAACAGCCATCGATCGATCGCTCGGGTTCAGTAACGCGTAGCCTGCAGTGCAATCGCTCGGGTTCAGTTAGAGCCCAACGCCTCGCTCGGCTTCAGTTAGAGCCAACGCCTCGCACACACGCGCGTACGTACGAGAGAAACGCGCATCGCTCCGCCCCCGACCTCCCACCATAACCGGCAACTCCTCGAAATTTTCCTCCCCCTCGCTTCTACCACGGTTTTTTCCGTCATGGATGGCCCAAAGAATGTCATGCAGCTGCGTCTCCGGCCCGCCCAGGACGAAAAGCCCATTTTCTGTCATGATTTTTTGTCATAGAAGTAGGAGCCCACCACATCTATGATGATACCGGGTTTTGTCACAATTATCGTCATAGAAGTGTCATATGTATGACAGAAAAAAAATTTCTTTCGGCCCAAAATGTCACGGATGTGTCTTTTTTTGTAGTGGGAGGCGGCCCAGTGATACGTCCATTTTGCATCATGCTTTTATATCAATATTTTTTGCATTATGCGCTATAATTACACATTATATCTCAATACTTATGGCTATTCTCTCTTATTTTACAAGGTTTACCATGAAGAGGGGGAATGCCGGCCGCTGGAATTCTGGCTGGAAAAGGAGCAAACATTGGAAACCTATTCTGCAAAACTCTAAAAGTCCTGAAACTCCAAGAAACAACTTTTTGGATTTAATAAGAATTTATGAGCGAAAGAAATAGGCCAGGGGGCCCACACCCTGTCCAGGAGACAGGGGGGCGCCCCCCTATAGGGCGCGGCCCCCTATCTCATGGGCCCCCTGGTGGGCCTCCGACATCCATCTTCTGCTATATCATCACTTTTACCCTGGAAAAAAATTGTGGGCAAGCTTACGGGACGAAACTCCGCCGCCACAAGGCAGAACCTTCGCGGAATCAATCTAGGGCTCTGGCGGAGCTGTTCTGCGAGGGACACTTCCCTCCGGGAGGGGGAAATCATCACCAACGTCATCACCAACAATCCTCTCATCGGGAGAGGGTCAATCTCCATCAGCATCTTCACCAGCACCATCTCCTCTCAAAACCCTAGTTCATCTCTTGTATCCAATCTTGTATCAAAACCACAAATTGGTACCTGTGGGTTGCTAGTAGTGTTGATTACTCCTTGTAGTTGATGCTAATTGGTTTACTTGGTGAAAGATCATATGTTCAGATCCTTTATGCATATTATTACTCCTCTGATTATGAACATGAATATGCTTTGTGAGTAGTTACGTTTGTTCCTGAGGACATGGGTGAAGTCTTGCTATTAGTAGTCATGTGAATTTGGTATTCGTTCGATATTTTGATGAGATGTATGTTGTCTTTCCTCTAGTGGTGTTATGTGAATGTCGACTACATGACACTTCACCATTATTTGGGCCTATAGGAAGGCATGGGGATGTAATAAGTAGATGATGGGTTGCTAGAGTGACAGAAGATTAAACCCTAGTTTATGCGTTGCTTCGTTAGGGGTTGATATGGACCCATATGTTTAATGCTGTGGTTAGGTTTACCTTAATACTCCTTTTTGTAGTTGGGGATGCTTGCAATAGGGGTTAATCATAAGTGGGATGCTTGTCGAAGTTAGGGCAGTACCCAAGTACCGGTCCACCCACATATCAAATTATCAAAGTACCGAACGCGAATCCTATGAACGTGATGAAAACTAGCTTGACGATAATTCCCAATGTGTCCTTGGGTTCTCCTTTATCATTATTAGAATTTGTCCAGGCTTATCCTTTGCTACCTAAAGGACTGGGCCACCTTGCTGCACTTTATTTACTTTATTTACTTGTTGTTCGTTACTATTTATCTTATCATGAAAACTATCTATTACCTACAATTTCAGTGCTTGTAGAGAAAACCTTACTGAAAACCGCTTATCATTTCCTTCTGCTCCTCGTTGGGTTCGACACTCTTATTTATCGAAAGGACTATGATAGATCCCCTACACTTGTGGGTCATCAAGACTCTTTTCTGGTGCCGTTGCCGGGGAGTGTAGCGCTTTTGGTGAGTGGAACTTGGTAAGGAAACATTTATATAGTGTGCTGAAATTTTCTGTTACTTGTTACTATGGAAACTAATCCTTTGAGGGGCTTGTTTGGGGCATCTTCACCCCAACCAGAAGACCAAGAGTTGCTCCTCGACCTACTAAACTTTATGAAAATATTCACTTTGAGATTCCTTCGGGTATGATAGAAAAACTGCTAGCTAATCCATTTGTAGGAGACAGAACATTGCATCCCGATTTACACCTTATCTTTGTGGATGAAGTTATTGGATTATTTAAGCTTGTAGGTATTCCTGATGATGTTGTCAAAAGGAAGGTCTTCCCTTTATCTTTGAAGGGAGATGCATTGACATGGTATAGGTTATGTGATGATACGAGATCTTGGAATTATAAGCGATTGAAGTTGGAATTTCACCAGAAGTTCTATCCTATGCATCTTGTTCATCGTGATCGTAATTACACATATAATTTCTGGCCTCGTGAAGGAGAAAGCATCGCTCAAGCTTGGGGGAGGCTTAAGTCAATGTTATATTCATGCCCCAATCAAGCTCTCTCGGGAAATGATTATTCAGAATTTTTATGCTCGACTTTCTCTTGATAATCGCAACCTGCTCGATACTTCCTGTGCTGGTTCTTATATGCTGAAGACTATTGATTTCAAATGGGACTTATTGGAAAGAATTAAATGCAACTCTGAAGATTGGGGTTCCGATGATGGTAAGGAGTCAGGTATGACACCTAAGTTCGATTGTGTTAAATCTTTTATGGATACCGATGCTTTTCGTGGATTTAGCGCTAAGTATGGACTTGACTCTGAGATAGTGGCTAATTTTTGTAAAACTTTTGCTACTCACGTTGATCTCCCTAAAGAGAAGTGGTTTAAATATAATCCTCTTGTTGAAGTTAAAGTAGTTGCACCTATTACAGTCGAAGAAAAGACTATTACCTATAGTGATCCTATTGTTCCTACTGCTTATGTTGAAAAACCTCCTTTTCCTGTTAGGATAAAAGATCATGCTAAAGCTTCGACTCTTGTTCGTAAGAGTAATACTAGGACTTATACACCTCCTGAGCAAATTAATGTTGAACCTGGTATTGCTATGATTAAAGATCTCCTGGATGAGGACTTAGATGGGCATGTTATTTCTTTCTTGGGTGAAACTGCTAATATTGCTAGACCCGATACTAAGACACGTAGACCTGTTGTAGGCACGCCTATTATTTCTGTTAAAATAGAAGATCATTGTTATCACAGCTTATGTGATATGGGTGCTAGTGCTAGTGCGATACCTTATGATCTTTATAAAGAAATTATGCACGACATTGCACCCGTTGAATTAGAAGACATTGATGTTACTATTAAGCTTGCTAATTGGGTGTGACGCCCCCGATTCAATCGTACCCTAATCATGCACGCAAACGTGTACGATCAAGATCAGGGACTCACGGGAAGATATCACAACACAACTCTAAAAACATAAATAAGTCATACAAGCATCATAATACAAGCCAGGGGCCTCGAGGGCTCGAATACAAGTGCTCGATCATAGATGAGTCAGCGGAAGCAACAATATCTGAGTACAGACATAAGTTAAGCAAGTTTGCCTTAAGAAGGCTAGCACAAACTGGGATACAGATCGAAAGAGGCGCAGGCCTCCTACCTGGGATCCTCCTAACTACTCCTGGTCGTCGACAGCGGGCTGCACGTAGTAGTAGGCACCTCCAGTGTAGTAGGGGTCGTCATCGACGGTGGCGTCTGGCTCCTGGACTCCAGCATCTGGTTGCGACAACCAGAAAGAAAGGAAAAGGGGGAAAAGGGGGAGAAAGCAACCGTGAGTACTCATCCAAAGTACTCGCAAGCAAGGATCTACACTACATATGCATGGGTATATGTGTAAATGGACATATCGGTGGACTGAACTGCAGAATGCCAGAATAAGAGGGGGATAGCTAATCCTGTCGAAGACTACGCTTCTGGTAGCCTCCGTCTTGCAGCGTGTAGCAAAGAGAATATTAAAGTCCTCCAAGTAGCATCTCCAGTAGCATCGCATAGCATAATCCTACCCGGCGATCCTCCCCTCGTCGCCCTGTGGAAAAGCGATCACCGGGTTGTCTGTGGAACTTGAAAGGGTGTGTTTTATTAAGTATCCGGTTCTAGTTGTCATAAGGTCAAGGTACAACTTTGGGTCGTCCTTTTACCGAGGGACAACTATTCGAATAGATAAACTTCCCTGCAGGGGTGCACCACATAACCCAACACGCTCGATCCCATTTGGCCGGACACACTTTCCTGGGTCATGCCCGGCCTCGGAAGATCAACACGTCGCAGCCCCACCTAGGCACAACAGAGAGGTCAGCACGCCGGTCTAACTCCTATGGTGCAGGGGTCTGGGCCCATCGCCCTTTGCACACCTGCACGTTGCGAACGCGGCCGGAAGCAGAACTAGCCCCCTTAATACAAGTGCAGGCTTACGTTCCAATCCGGCGCGCGCCACTCAGTCGCTGACATCACGAAGGCTTCGGCTGATACCACGACGCCGGGATACCCATAACTACTCCCGCGTAGATGGTTAGTGCGTATAGACCAAATGGCCAGACTCAGATCAAATACCCAGATCTCGTTAAGCGTGTTAAGTATCCGCGAACGCCGAACAGGGCCAGGCCCACCTGTCTCCTAGGTGGTCTCAACCTGCCCTGTCGCTCCGCCACAAAGTAACAGTCGGGGGCCGTCGGGAACCCAGGCCCACCTCTACCGGGATGGAGCCACCTGTCCTTTCAGCCCCCTCATCAGAATCACTTGCGGGTACTCATCGAGCTGACCCGACTTTAGTCACCATCTGTAGAGTATGTATGTATGTATAGTATATACCCGTGATCACGTCCCGAGTGATCACGGCCCAATAGTATAGCAAGGCAGACTGACAAGAATGTAGGGCCAATGATGATAAACTAGCATCCTATACTAAGTATTTAGGATTGCAGGTAAGGTATCAACAGATGTAGCAACAATGTCAGGCTATGCATCAGAATAGGATTAACGGAAAGCAGTAACATACTACACTACTCTAATGCAAGCA
>NC_057801.1:235243427-235244695 GCF_018294505.1 Triticum aestivum
ACGAGTGACCAACACCGTAGTCGAACTGGGGGTCGCCGACAGTCTCGGGGTCTACCGGAAAGAAGTAACGGAGAGGGAACACAATAAATAACAGAGCAATCAAAGCATCACAAAGCGTAACATGGCAACACGCGGTGCTAGGTGTGCCCTAACGCGGTAGTAGGTGATATCGGCGAAGGGGGGGAAACATCCGGGAAAGTATCCCCGGCGTTTCGCATTTTCGGACAGATGAACTGGAGGTGAAATGTTGCACGTTTGCTATGCTAGGGGTGCGTGGCGGACGAACGGGATGCGTATCCGGATTCGTCTCATCATTCTGAGCAACTTTCATGTTGAAAATAATTTAATCCGAGTTACGGATTAAAAGATATGATTTTCTAAAGATTTTATTAATTTCTGGAATTTAATTAATTATTTAATTTAATTCAAAATTGGATTTATGACATCAGCATGATGTCATGCTGACATCAGCAGTCAACAGGGGTTGACTGGTCAACCTGACGTGTGGGTCCCGTATGTCATACTCTGTTTAGGTTAATCAGGAGTTAGCTAATCCAATTTCTGTTTAATTAAACTAACTAGTTAATTAGATTAATTAAATGGGATTAATTAATTTAATTAATTCACTAATTAATTAATTAATTAATTATTAATTTTATTAGTATTATTTTTAATTCTTTTTTTAACGTTCTAGGGCCGGGCCCACTGGTCATAGGCACAGGGGCCTTAGCGGGTGTGCGGGTTTACGGGCGCCGAGCATGGGCACAGGCGCTCGACAGGGCGCCGTGGGGCGAGGCAATCGGGGCTGCGATGGGATGCCGGCCAGGGTGGTGGCGTGGTGGCCGACAGGGGTGGTCGCGGGGCGGATGCGGGCCGTCGCTGGCGAGGTCAGCCGGGCGCAGTTGGTTGGCCGAGACAACAGGGGGCGCGAGCGGAGTGCCGGCCCAGTCGCGGCACGGGAAGGAGGCCGCGGCCATGAGCGCGTAACAGGGGTCATTCAGAGCGCGTGGTGAGCGCGTGCGGCAGGAGGAAGAGCAGCAAGACCGGGACATGCGGTGCGCGGCACCGGAGTTCGAGCGCGCGCGTGGGAGGAGGAGAGGACGGTGTCTCACCGTGGGGCTGTAGGGTTCGAGGCAGTGGGGGTTGAGGAGGAGGGCGGAGAAGACCGGGCGACGGGGAGGCAGTCTGGCGAGGTGGTCCTGTTCGGCGGCGACGGTCGATCCAGGCGGCGTCGGGGGCGGTTGCCGGCGGGGACGACGAGCGTCGAT
>NC_057801.1:235244930-235294568 GCF_018294505.1 Triticum aestivum
AAGGCAGATGGCGTCGGGCGCTGAGGTGGTTGCCCGATCCAGAAGGGGATCGGGGAGTGGGGGAGGGAGCGAGAGGAGTGGGGAATCGGGGGTGTGCGGTCGGGTTGGTTAGGGTTTCGGTGCCCGGGTGGATAAGGCAGTGCGGGGGGCGGCTGGGCCGGCCCGTTCGGGCGGCGGAGGCCAGCTGGGCCACTTGGCCCAGCGGGGTAGGGGGTTTCTGTTGTTTTACTTTTGTTTTGTTTTCCTTTTATTAGTTTTCTATTTTATTTTCTATATAATTTTGTTTTATAAACATACAAGTAGTACCTAAATTAGTGTTACAAAATACCCCAATGCCACAAAAAGTTTGGTGACAAAATAAAATACTTTACTAATTTAATAATTGTAAATGGCATATAATTAATTGTTTTTGCTACTGTTTAAATCTTTATAGTTCATTTAAGCATTTTATAAAAGCTTGGTTTCTCCACCATAATTGCTTACGATTTATTTGAAACAACCCGAACATTTTAGTTTTAATTTTTTTGAAAACTTTTGTTGTTTGCTTTTCTTTTAATTTGAATTTGAATCGGTTCCGAACTAACGCGAGATTAGCAACAGTAACCGTGATGACGTGGCATCATTAACGGAGGTTTACTGTAGCTTAATTATCCGGGTGTCACAATTCTCCTCCACTACAAGAAATCTCGTCCCGAGATTTAAGAGGTTCGGTAAGGGGGGAACTTTTGGTTACGAGTTTCTAACGAATCGTCTCGGTCTTGGTTGCTCTTCTCGAAGAGGTTGATCCATTACATTAATGTCTTCATTCTGCTGTTTCAGGTCATCATGATGAAGTTGTCGTCTTTTCTTCGGGAACTCCATCGTACTTACGAATACGTAAGGGGCAGCTTTACAACAATTGAATGTTATAAGGGAGAATCATGGGGGGGGGTATCCCAAGAATGATCATGAGAGTATCTCTCGAGTTGAACAAATAAAACACATCAAGCGCAAAGTTGGAAGGTATAATAAGAAGTTTCAAGCAGCCAGGCAATCGTTCTATGCCTAGTCAGAAGGTGAAAGGGGTTTCAAGCAACGGAATAATTATTGTGTCCGATGCCAGAATTGATGATCTCATCAGAAGGTGGCCCATGAATTACATACGAGTCCAAGCGGGAGGAATAACTTTAGGAACGAGGGGTGTACAAGAGAGTCAGGTTTCGATCCTGTGGAACTGTGGGTTATGGGCCCACCATGTGGGTTAAAAGTAGAAGGAGTGGTGACATCTTGTGTGATCATGTAAGCAAGGCATGTTAGAGGATAGCCTGTCGTTTACGTCAGCAACAACGTTGGTACCATGGGCGAGGGACGAAGAGAAACATTTTCCTGCTCGTTGAACGAGGTGGACCATTAGGCGGTTATCGGGATGTCATCAACAAAAGTAACAGGGTCTTTCTGACAGAATTGTACATAGAGGTGTTTACATAAGCAGGAGAATATTACTGCTTAGATCATATAGATCACCAGTAAGGTTAAACGAAACAATGGAAAGGAAAAGGTGATAATGAGATTAAACAGAACAATGGAAAAGAAAATGTGTTTAAACACACATTTCAGGGATATATCCTTCCCAAGGACAAGCAGAGCATGATATCCATGTCAGGATATAATTTAGAAAACCCTTTAGGTAAGGGGAGAGAAATTTCAAGACATTACCCATACAACGGTGTTTGGATAATTGAGCAAGAAACATCTTAGCATTGGGCTTCAAATGTTCTTGTTGAAAATCGGAGTACCACAGACATGCTTCGAGATAGCATTTGTCAGATCAAATGATGTAATGAAGTATGCTCAAGGAAAACATACACAATTAAACATTGGTTGAAAGGTGCGCCCGAAATATGGGTTGGGTTGCACGACCAATGTCAGAATGGTGATTCAATAATCAATAGTCTAAGAATGAACAACCGACCATTAACTTGAAAGCAATAGGGTTGCTAGAAGGAAAGAATCCAAACAACACCGTTCACTTGTTGGAGTCAACACGGGGACCAAGAAAGAATGGTGATGGTGAGAAGTATCACTTGTATTAAGAGTTCTCAAGAGGTAGTGAAATTTCCCACGACATCTTGTCATAAAAGGTGGTAATATTCCAAGGTAAAGAAGAACAATGTTGGATAGCAAGGCACTCAAGGTAGAACACAAAATACAATCAAGTTTGTGTTGGAAGGAAGGCAATAAAGTGGCCGATGATAAAACAAATCATCGAGGGCAAGGATGGTATTTCCCATCATGAATTCGATTGATATCATGGAAGGGCTCATAAGGTTGATGATGATCACGACACATTTGTCGAGAGGTTTCAAGAAGATGTAATCAACCAGCAACGACATCAAGTCAAAGGAATGATGAAGCGAAAGGTTATTGGAACCATGGGTACGACACAACTCGAAATCAAGTTTGTTGTTCAAGGCAAAATGATATGATGAGGAAAATCGACGTAAGCTTAGCTCATCATCGAAAATTGTGCTCCAGGAAGAAGGACCAGGTAGCACAGTTAAAATTTAGCACGGTAATGATATAGCCGATCAGGCTAGGGAAGACGTGATCGCGTACAAACTCGTAAGCAAAGAAGATTACTAAGAGTTGTTTAATCGCGATGCGGACTCGAGTCAGTTATCGGTGCCTTTGAGTGTTTAATAACTCATAAGAAGTTATGCAGTTCCGTGATAATCTTGAGATACCAGGGGGGTGATACTCGACGACAAATCGAAGTAGAGGTTGGACTGGGATATTACTCCGCAGAATACAAGTGCTTAAACTTGCACAAGAAATGGTATTTAAAGGAGAACATGGTCGAAACCACGATTACAAAAGGCCAGATCCCAGATATAAGATGAACTTATACCAAGGAATAATTAATTTAAGAGAAGCTTTAATGATACGATCTACATCGTGTCCATGGGCATGAACACAAAGTTCAAGGTCGACTCCCACTTCTCTAATGCATAACCTTTCATTCACTTCTCATTTTCGAAGAAGTTGTAATGTTGAAATGTTATCTAGCAAAATACCAGAAGAGTATGACTCGTGAAAACTTTCAAGTTCACACATATTAAGGAAGGTATAGGTTCAACCCGTCAGGGTATCGTGGAAACATATACCACAAGCTTCAATAGTAAATACCACCAGCTCGAAAGCAGAGCATGGTTGGCCAAGCAGATGATACAATTTACCAAAGGCACTATGTATCAGGGGAAGAACTCACAAGGTGATTGACTACGAAGGACACTGTCGGATAACAATCCAACAATGGATCGGGTGATCCACAACGGAGCTGATGTGAGTATCGGTACTCCATCAGAGGAAGAAAGAATGCACGAGCATCATATTATAGAACATCGGAATAATTCGATGCTTAGATAACAAAGGAATTACTATTTCCAAAACAAAGGATCAGAAGCAGTCGCTCTGATCAAGGATGGATAAGTTGGATAGACCAGAGGCACAATTGGCGACAAATAGTTTGGTCGAGAACCAGCTCATGTTCAAAAATGATGTCTGAGTCGGAAAGATAATTTAGAAGGGTTGATAGATGATTGTGTGCATTCGCACACATATTGAATCAATAGGATCAAAATGACGGTGTCAAAAGATACTAGTGAATATTGCCAGATATATGGGAAGCATCCATAATACTAGTAAACAAGTATTTGCAAAGCAATAAAGCTGCTAAGGATTTTCGGAGGATTGAATAGTATTTCAAAGACTTTTATGAAACACCTGAACAACTGGGATGAGCGGATACTCGAAAGGTGCGAGAAATTATTCTTAGGGGTATTCAGGTGGCAAAGAACTGCAAGGCAGTAGGCACAAAATATTCTCAGGGTATCTTGTAATAACAAGATCGACTGGGAATAAAAGTAAGCACGACAGGTGTAAGTATTTATCCATAAGGATATTTCGATGGAAGGGAATTGCAAAAGCAACAGGCACAAGGTCTCAAGAGAAAATCAGAGAGTATCTTCGAAATCTTCTGGTGCAGCTGGCGATCATCTGGACTGAAGGGGCTCTCCGGGAAAAAGTATTTTCGAGAACCTAAAGTAAGATTTTAGTAAAAATCGTTTAACCTGAATAGAAGAGAGTTCAGAATCCCGGAGTAAAGATCAAGGAGTAAAAGATCCTAATACCACCCATTTGGCGATGTGGGCCCATGGGCCGCATAGCCAAGTTAGTAAAACAATTTTCATCGACTAGACTCAACTTCGGCCAAGGAGTGTGGAAGGGGCATTCCTACAGGCAGTCGGCTCTGATACCAACTTGTGACGCCCCCAATTCAATCGTACACTAATCATGCACGCAAACGTGTACGATCAAGATCAGGGACTCACGGGAAGATATCACAACACAACTCTAAAAACATAAATAAGTCATACAAGCATCATAATACAAGCCAGGGGCCTCGAGGGCTCGAATACAAGTGCTCGATCATAGACGAGTCAGCGGAAGCAACAATATCTGAGTACAGACATAAGTTAAGCAAGTTTGCCTTAAGAAGGCTAGCACAAACTGGGATACAGATCGAAAGAGGCGCAGGCCTCCTGCCTGGGATCCTCCTAACTACTCCTGGTCGTCGACAGCATGCTGCACGTAGTAGTAGGCACCTCCAGTGTAGTAGGGGTCGTCGTCGACAGTGGCGTCTGGCTCCTGGACTCCAGCATCTGGTTGCGACAACCAGAAAGAAAGGAAAAGGGGGAAAAGGGGGGAGAAAGCAACCGTGAGTACTCATCCAAAGTACTCGCAAGCAAGGATCTACACTACATATGCATGGGTATATGTGTAAAGGGCCATATCGGTGGACTGAACTGCAGAATGCCAGAATAAGAGGGGGATAGCTAATCCTATCGAAGACTACGCTTCTGGCAGCCTCCATCTTGCAGCGTGTAGCAGAGAGAATATTAAAGTCCTCCAAGTAGCATCTCCAAGTAGCATCTCCAGTAGCATCGCATAGCATAATCCTACCCGGCGATCCTCCCCTCGTCACCCTGTGGAAAAGCGATCACCGGGTTGTCTGTGGAACTTGAAAGGGTGTGTTTTATTAAGTATCCGGTTCTAGTTGTCATAAGGTCAAGGTACAACTCCGGGTCGTCCTTTTACCGAGGGACACGACTATTCGAATAGATAAACTTCCCTGTAGGGGTGCACCACATAACCCAACACGCTCGATCCCATTTGGCCGGACACACTTTCCTGGGTCATGCCAGGCCTCGGAAGATCAACACGTCGCAGCCCCACCTAGGCACAACAAAGAGGTCAGCACGCCGGTCTAACTCCTATGGCGCAGGGGTCTGGGCCCATCGCCCTTTGCACACCTGCACGTTGTGAACGCGGCCGGAAGCAGAACTAGCCCCCTTAATACAAGTGTAGGCTTACGTTCCGGCGCGCGCCACTCAATCGCTGACATCACGAAGGCTTCGGCTGATACCACGACGCCAGGATACCCATAACTACTCTCGCGTAGATGGTTAGTGCGTATAGACCAAATGGCCAGACTCAGATCAAATACCCAGATCTCGTTAAGCGTGTTAAGTATCCGCGAACGCCGAACAGGGCCAGGCCCACCTGTCTCCTAGGTGGTCTCAACCTGCCATGTCACTCCGCCACAAAGTAACAGTCGGGGGCCGTCGGGAACCCAGGCCCACCTCTACCGGGATGGAGCCACCTGTCCTTTCAGCCCCCTCATCAGAATCACTTGCGGGTACTCATCGAGCTAACCCGACTTTAGTCACCATCTGTACAGTATGTATGTATGTATGTATAGTATATACCCGTGATCACCTCCCGAGTGATCACGGCCCAATAGTATAGCAAGGCAGACTGACAAGAATGTAGGGCCAATGATGATAAACTAGCATCCTATACTAAGTATTTAGGATTGCAGGTAAGGTATCAACAGATGTAGCAACAATGTCAGGCTATGCATCAGAATAGGATTAACGAAAAGCAGTAACATGCTACACTACTCTAATGCAAGCAGTATAGAGGAGAATAGGTGATATCTGGTGATCAAGGGGGGGGGGCTTGCCTGGTTGCTCTGGCAAGAAGGACGAGTCACCAACACCATAGTCGAACTGGGGGTCGCCGGCAGTCTCGGGGTCTACCGGAAAGAAGTAACGGAGAGGGAACACAATAAATAACAGAGCAATCAAAGCATCACAAAGCGTAACATGGCAACACACGGTGCTAGGTGTGCCCTAACGCGGTAGTAGGTGATATCGGCGAAGGGGGGGAAACATCCGGGAAAGTATCCCCGGCGTTTCGCATTTTCGGACAGATGAACTGGAGGTGAAATGTTGCACGTTTGCTATGCTAGGGGTGCGTGGCGGACGAACGGGATGCGTATCCGGATTCGTCTCATCATTCTGAGCAACTTTCATGTTGAAAATAATTTAATCCGAGTTACGGATTAAAAGATATGATTTTCTAAAGATTTTATTAATTTCTGGAATTTAATTAATTATTTAATTTAATTCAAAATTGGATTTATGACATCAGCATGATGTCATGCTGACATCAGCAGTCAACAGGGGTTGACTGGTCAACCTGACGTGTGGGTCCCGTATGTCATACTCTGTTTAGGTTAATCAGGAGTTAGCTAATCCAATTTCTGTTTAATTAAACTAACTAGTTAATTAGATTAATTACATGGGATTAATTAATTTAATTAATTCACTAATTAATTAATTAATTAATTATTAATTTTATTAGTATTATTTTTAATTCTTTTTTTTAACGTTCTATGGCCGGGCCCACTGGTCATAGGCACAGGGGCCTTAGCGGGTGTGCGGGTTTACGGGCGCCGAGCATGGGCACAGGCGCCCGACAGGGCACCGTGGGGCGAGGCAACCGGGGCTGAGATGGGACGCCGGTCAGGGTGGTGGCGTGGTGGCCGATAGGGGGTGGTCGCGGGGCGGATGCGGGCCGCCACTGGCGAGGTCAGCCGGGCGCAGTTGGTTGGCCGAGACAACAGGGGGCGCGAGCGGAGTGCCGGCTCAGTCGCGGCACGGGAAGGAGGCCGCGGCCATGAGCGCGTAGCAGGGGTCATTCAGAGCGCGTGGTGAGCGCGTGCGGCAGGAGGAAGAGCAGCAAGACCGGGACACGCGGTGCGCGGCATCGGAGTTCGAGCGCGCGCGTGGGAGGAGGAGAGGACGGTGTCTCACCGTGGGACTGTAGGGTTCGAGGCAGTGGGGGTTGAGGAGGAGGGCGGAAAAGACCGGGCGACGGAGAGGCAGTCCGGCGAGGTGGTCCTGTTCGGCGGCGACGGTCGATCCAGGCGGCGTCGGGGGCGGTTGCCGGCGGGGACGACGAGCGTCGATGGGGCGACGAGGCCCGGGGAGGCTAGCGGGGATGAGGCGAGGCGACGAGGCGATGCAGGTGGGGGGGTCGGCGAGTGCCTGGCAACGGCGGAGCGCCGGGGAAGGCAGATGGCGTCGGGCGCTGAGGTGGTTGCCCGATCCAGAAGGGGATCGGGGAGTGGGAGAGGGAGCGAGAGGAGTGGGGAATCGGGGGTGTGCGGTCGGGTTGGTTAGGGTTTCGGTGCCCGGGGGGATAAGGCAGTGCGGGGGGCGGCTGGGCCGGCCTGTTCGGGCGGCGGAGGCCAGCTGGGCCACTTGGCCCAGCGGGGTAGGGGGGGTTTCTGTTGTTTTACTTTTGTTTTGTTTTCCTTTTATTAGTTTTCTATTTTATTTTCTATATAATTTTGTTTTATAAAACATACAAGTAGTACCTAAATTAGTGTTACAAAATACCCCAATGCCACAAAAAGTTTGGTGACAAAATAAAATACTTTAGTAATTTAATAATTGTAAAAGGCATATAATTAATTGTTTTTGCTACTGTTTAAATCTTTATAGTTCATTTAAGCATTTTATAAAAGCTTGGTTTCTCCACCATAATTGCTTACGATTTATTTGAAACAATCCGAACATTTTAGTTTTAATTTTTTTGAAAACTTTTGTTGTTTGCTTTTCTTTTAATTTGAATTTGAATCGGTTCCGAACTAACGCGAGATTAGCAACAGTAACCGTGATGACATGGCATCATTAACGGAGGTTTACTGTAGCTTAATTATCCGGGCGTCACATAGGGATACCATTAAACCTATTGGGATTGTTAGAGATGTTGAAGTTTTGTGTGGGAAGGTTAAATACCCTGCTGATTTTCTTGTTCTTACTTCCCCACAAGATGATTTTTGTCCCATTATTTTTGGTAGACCCTTCTTGAATACTACTAGTGCTAAGATTAATTGTGAAAGGAATGTCGTCACTGTTGGCATAGATGGTATGTCTCATGAGTTTAATTTTGCCAAGTTTAGTAGACAACCTTGTGAAAGGGAACCATCTAGTAAGGATGAAATTATTGGTCTTGCTTCCATTGCTGTTCCTCCAACTGATCCGTTAGAACAATATTTGCTAGACCATGAAAACGATATGTTTATGATGGAAAGGGAAGAAATATATGAGGTGTTCCTTAAACAAGAACCTATGCTGAAACATAACCTTCCCATTGAAATTCTTGGGGATCCTCCTCCACCCAAGGGTGATCCCGTGTTTGAACTCAAACCCTTACCTGATAATCTTAAGTATGCTTATCTTGATGAAAAAGAAATATATCCTGTTATTATTAGTGCTAACCTTTCAGAGAAAGAAGAAGAAATATTATTAAAAACTCTGAAGAAGCACTGAGCTGCTATTGGATATACTCTGGATGATCTTAAGGGCATTAGTCCCACATTATGTCAACACAAAATCTCAGTGGAGAAAGATGCCAAACCAGTTAGAGATCCTCAAAGACGATTAAATCCCAAGATGAAGGAAGTGGTAAGAAAGGAGATACTAAAGCTCCTTGTGGCAGGTATTATTTATCCCGTTGCTGATAGTGAATGGGTAAGCCTTGTCCATTGTGTCCCTAAAAAGGGAGGTATTACCGTTGTTCCTAATGATAAATATGAATTGATCCCGCAAAGAATTATTACAGGTTATAGGATGGTAATTGATTTCCGTAAGTTAAATAAAGCTACTAAGAAAGATCATTACTCTTTAACTTTTATTGATCGAATGCTAGAAAGGCTATCCAAACACACTCATTTCTGCTTTCTAGATGGTTATTCTGGCTTCTCTCAAATACCTATGTCAGCGAAGGATCAATCTAAAACTACTTTTACTTGCCCTTTTGTACTTTTGCTTATAGACGTATGCATTTTGGTTTATGTAATGCACCTGCTACCTTTCAAAGATGCATGATGGCTATATTCTTCGATTTTTGTGAAAAGATTTGTGAGGTATTCATGGATGACTTCTCCGTCTATGGATCCTCTTTTGATGATTGTTTGAGCAACCTTGATCGTGTTTTGCAGAGATGCGAAGACACTAGTCTCGTCCTGAATTGGGAAAAGTGTCACTTTATGGTTAATGAAGGCATTGTCTTGGGGCACAAGATCTCCGAGAGAGGTATTAAAGTTGATAAGGCCAAAGTTGATGCTACTGAAAAGATGCCATGTCCCAAGGACATAAAAGGTATAAGAAGTTTCCTTGGTTACGCCGGCTTTTATAGGAGGTTCATTAAGGACTTTTCTAAAATCTCTAGGCCTCTGACTAATTTATTGCAAAAAGATATTCCTTTTGTTTTTGATGATGATTGTTTAGAAGCATTTGAAACACATAAGAAAGCTTTGATCACTGCACCTATTGTTCAGCCACCTGATTGGAATTTACCTTTTGAAATTATGTGCGATGCTAGTGATTATGCTGTAGGTGCTGTTTTAGGGAAAAGAGTCGATAAGAAATTGAATGTTATCCAGTATGCTAGTAAGACTCTTGATACTGCCCAGAGAAACTATGCCACTACTGAAAAAGAGTTCTTAGCAGTTGTGTTTGCATGTGATAAGTTTAGACCTTATATTGTCGATTCCAAAGTTACTATTCACACCGATCATGCTGCTATTAAATACCTTATGGAAAATAAAGATGCTAAGCCTAGACTCATTAGATGGGTTCTCTTACTCCAAGAATTTGACTTGCATATTATTGATAGAAAGGGAGCTAAGAACCCCGTTGCAGACAACTTGTCTAGGTTAGAGAATGTGCTTGATGACCCACTGCCTATTAATGATAGATTTCCTAATGAACAATTAGCGGTCGTCAATGCTTCTCGTACTGCTCCTTGGTATGCTGACTATGCTAATTACATTGTTTCTAAATATATACCGCCTAGTTTCACATACCAGCAAAAGAAAAAGTTCTTTTATGATTTAAGACATTACTTCTGGGATGATCCACACCTTTATAAAGAAGGAGTAGATGGTGTTATTAGACGTTGTGTGCCTGAGCATGAACAGGAACAGATCCTACGTAAGTGTCACTCTGAATCTTATGGAGGACACCACGCTGGAGACCGAACTGCACACAAGGTACTACAATCTGGTTTTTATTGGCCTACTCTCTTCAAAGATGCTCGTAAGTTTGTCTTATCTTGTGATGAATGTCAAAGAATAGGTAACATTAGTAGACGTCAAGAAATGCGTAGGAATTATTCTCTTGTTATTGAACCGTTTGATGTTTGGGGCTTTGATTATATGGGATCTTTTCCTGCCTCCAATGGTTATACACATATTTTAGTTGCTGTTGATTACGTTACTAAGTGGGTAGAAGCTATTCCAACTAGTAGTGTTGATCATAACACTTCTATTAAAATGCTTAAAGAAGTTATTTTTCTGAGGTTTGGAGTCCCTAGATATCTTACGACTGATGGTGGTTCAGATTTTATTCATGGTGCTTTCCGTAAGATGCTTGCTAAGTATGATGTCAATCATAGAATAGCATCTCCTTATCATCCGCAGTCTAGTGGTCAAGTAGAGTTGAGCAATAGAGAGCTCAAATTAATTTTGCAAAAGACTGTGAATAGATCTAGAAAGAATTGGTCCAAAAAACTTGATGATGCATTATGGGCCTATAGAACTACATACAAAAATCCTATGGGTATGTCTCCTTATAAGATGGTTTATGGAAAAGCATGTCATTTACCTCTTGAACTTGAACATAAGGCATATTGGGCTATTAAAGAGCTCAATTATGACTTCAAACTTGCCGGTGAGAAGAGGTTGTTTGATATTAGCTCACTTGATGAATCGAGAACCCAAGCCTATGAGAATGCCAAGCTTTTCAAAGAGAAAGTCAAACGCTGGCATGATAAGAGGATACAAAAGCGTGAGTTTAACATAGGAGATTATGTGTTATTATTCAACTCTCATTTAAGATTTTTTGCAGGAAAACTTCTCTCAAAATGGGAAGGTCCCTACGTTATCGAGGAGGTCTATCGTTCTGGTGCTATAAAAATCAACAACTTCGAAGGCACAAACCCGAGGGTGGTAAACGGTCAAAGAATTAAACATTATATTTCAGGTAATGCTATCAATATTGAAACTAATATTATTGAAACCATAACCCCTGAGGAATGCATAAGGGACACTTTCCAGAACGTTCCAGACTCCAAAAAGGCATAGGTACATGGTACGGTAAGTAAACCGACTCCAAAACAACTCTAATGGCAATTTTTATCAGTTTTGGATTATTTAAGAATTTTAGGAAGAAAAAAGTAGTCCGAAAGGGACACGAGGCTCCCACGAGAGAGGAGGGCGCCCCCCTGTAGGGCGTGCCCCCTGTCTCGTGGGCACCTCGTGTGCCTCCCAGACTCCATTTTCTTGCATGTTATGAATTTTGGTCCGTAAAAATTCATTATATATCCTCTGTATCACGCAAATATTCATGAATTTTGGTTTTGACCACCATATCACGCAAATATCCTCTGTTTTCGTTTCGAGCTGTTTCTGTTTCAGATCTTGAGCATCATGTCGTCTCCAAGCGCTCCCAAGGACAAGTTTTCCGAGAGGGTCATCAACCCCTATCTTGCGGAGGTGCTGCATCACCCTCAAACCATTGAGATGCGTGAGGGGGTGCTGCACATCCGCGATGTGGAGGAACCAAGGCGTACCGGGAGCGTGGAGACAAAGCTCGAAGCCTTGGAACAAGAAGTTTTCAAGTGCCAAGGGATGGTGGAGCGTGGACTCAACACCAACCAGATGATGATCATGGAGTTCACCAACAACCACAAGCTAGATGCTAAAGTCATGGGGGAGACCATCTTCAAGCTCCAAGAGAAAATCTTGCACCTCCAAGCCCAAATGTATGACCTGCAAAACAAGAACTATGAGTATGAATATAGATTCAAGCGAATGAGTTTGGCTGCAGATTTAAGGATCCCGGGACTCGATCATCCTTTTATGATGGAGAACCTATGCCATGGAAGACGGACGACAATCCTACATCATCAACAACTCCTACTTCACCACCTCCGAGGACATAATCATATGGGTATGGGCACTCCCCTTGGCAACTGCCAAGCTTGGGGGAGGTGCCCCGGTATCGTATCACCATCACACTCTTATCTTTACCGCTTTATTTAGTTCGATCCTTTTAGTAGTATCTTGATCTAGTAGTTTGAAGTTTTGATATCAAGTAGTTTTGAGTTTTGCATTGTGATCTCTTTATGTAATCGAGTCTGTGTGCTATCTATAATAAAGATTAGTGTTGAGTCAAGGGCTTTGCTATGATTGCTATGATCTTGAGAAAGTAGAAAGAATAAAAGAGTTCATATCGTTCTTATGGATAGTGATAACTTCACACATAGAGACTATGAGGCATAAAAATTGTTGAGAGTTGATGAACGTAGCCTTGGTCACCGATGCAATTAATAGGAAGTGAGAAGGAAAGAGGGATTCACATATAAATATATTATCTTGAACATCTTTTATGATTGTGAAGCACTCATTAAGTATGACATGCTAAAAGAGTTGACGTTGGACAAGGAAGACAACGTAATGGTTTATGTTTTCCGACATCTCAGTTAAAGTATATTGTCATTGACCTTCCAAACATGTTGAGCTTGCCTTTCCCCCTCATGCTGGCCAAATTCCTTGCAGTAAGTAGAGATACTACTTGTGCTTCCAAATATCCTTAAACCCAGTTTTGCCATGAGAGTCCACCATACTACTATGGATTGAGTAAGATCCTTCAAGTAAGTTGTCATCGGTGCAAGCAATAAAAATTTCTCTCTAAATATGTATGACTTATTAGTGCGGAGAAAATAAGCTTTGTACAAACTTGTTATGGAAGTAATAAAAGCAACGAACTGCATAATAAAGGTCCACATACAAGGGGCAATATAAAGTGACGTTCTTTTGCATTAAGATTTCGTGCATCAACCCTAAACGCGCATGACAACCTCTGCTCCCCTTTGCGAAGGGCCTATCTTTTACTTTATGTTTTTACTTTATGCTTGAGTCAAGGTGATCTTCACATTTCCCTTTTTCACTTTATCCTTTGGCAAGCTCCTCGTGTTTGAAAGATCATGATATATATATATATATATATATATATATATATATATATCCAATTGGATGTAAGTTGGCATAGGCTATTATTGTTGACATCACCTAAAGGTGAATACGTTGGGAGGCAACACAATAAGCCCCTATCTTTCTCAATGTCTGGCTGAAACTCTATAACCACAAGTACCGCGTGAGTGTTAACAGTTGTAGGAGACTACGAGATGGTTGAGTATGTGAGCTTGCTGAAAAGCTCTATTATTGACTCTTTCTGATGTTACGATAAATTGCAATTGCTTCAATGACTGAGATTATAGTTTGTTAGTTCCCAATAAAGTTTTTGAACCATACTTGACATTGTGAATTGCTTATTACTTGCGAATGAGAAATCATATGAAAAAATCTATATATGTTGCTGTTATTAGAATGATCATGATGCCCTCATGTCCATATATTATTTTTATCGACACCTCTATCTCTAAACATGTGGACATATTTTTCGATTTCGGCTTCCGCTTGAGGACAAGCGAGGTCTAAGCTTGGGGGAGTTGATACGTCCATTTTGCATCATGCTTTTATATCAATATTTATTGCATTATGGGTTGTTATTACACATTATATCTCAATACTTATGGCTATTTTCTCTTATTTTACAAGGTTTACCATGAAGAGGGGGAATGCCGACAGCTGGAATTCTAGCTGTAAAAGGAGCAAACGTTGGAAACCTATTCTGCAGAACTCCAAAAGTCTTGAAACTCCACGAAACAACTGTTTGGATTTAATAAGAATTTATGAGCGAAAGAAATAGGCCAAGGGGCCCACACCCTGTCTAGGAGACAGGGGGGCGCGCCCCCCCTATAGGGCGCGGCCCCCTATCTCCTGGGCCCCCTGGTGGGCCTCCGGCATCCATCTTCTGCTATATCATCACTTTTACCCTGGAAAAAATTGTGGGCAAGCTTACGGGACGAAACTCCGCCGCCACGAGGCGGAACCTTGACGGAATCAATCTAGGGCTCTGGCGGATCTGTTCTGTCAGGGACACTTCCCTCCAGGAGGGGGAAATCATCACCAGCGTCATCACCAACGATCCTCTCATCGGGAGGGGGTCAATCTCCATCAACATCTTCACCAGCACCATCTCCTCTCAAAACCCTAGTTCACCTCTTGTATCCAATCTTGTATCAAAACCACAAATTGGTACCTGTGGGTTGCTAGTAGTGTTGATTACTCCTTGTAGTTGATGCTAATTGGTTTACTTGGTGGAAGATCATATGTTCAGATCCTTTATGCATATTATTAGTCCTCTGATTATGAACATGAATATGCTTTGTGAGTAGTTACGTTTGTTCCTGAGGATATGGGTGAAGTCTTGCTATTAGTAGTCATCCGAATTTGGTATTCGTTCGATATTTTGATGAGATGTATGTTGTCTTTCCTCTAGTGGTGTTATGTGAACGTCGACTACATGACACTTCACCATTATTTGGGCCTAGAGGAAGGCAATGGCAGGTAATAAGTAGATGATGGGTTGCTAGAGTGACAGAAGCTTAAACCCTAGTTTATGCATTGCTTCGTTAGGGGTTGATATGGACCCATATGTTTAATGCTGTGGTTAGGTTTACCTTAATACTCCTTTTTGTAGTTGCAGATGCTTGCAATAGGGGTTAATCATAAGTGGGATGCTTGTCCAAGTTAGGGCAGTACCCAAGTACCGGTCCACCCACATATCAAATTATCAAAGTACCGAACGCGAATCTTATGAACGTGATGAAAACTAGCTTGACGATAATTCCCAATGTGTCCTCGGGAGCTCCTTTATCATTATTAGAATTTGTCCAGGCTTATCCTTTGCTACCTAAAGGATTGGGCCACCTTGCTGCACTTTATTTACTTTATTTACTTGTTGTTCGTTACTATTTATCTTATCACGAAAACTATCTATTACCTACAATTTCAGTGCTTGCAGAGAAAACCTTACTGAAAAACGCTTATCATTTCCTTATGCTCCTGGTTGGGTTGGACACTCTTACTTATCAAAAGGACTACGATAGATCCCCTACACTTGTGGGTCATCACCCAGCTCGCGAAGCTCAAGCAGCAGCAGGACACGGCTGTCCGACGGCTCAAAGTACTTATCGTCCTCTCCTCCTCCTCCTCTGACGACCACGGCGCCTCGTCCGACGACTCGGGCGATCCTCCACGAACTGCCAACACCTACAGATGCACTGTCGACCGGAAGGGGAAAGGGTCAGCGAGGATGTGGTGAAGATCCACCTTCTCCACTTTAGCTTCAAGTTTCCAGATGTAGTATAAATTTATTCGTCGTTTATGTGCATTACTGAACTTTGACAATCTTTTAAAGATCCGTTGGTGATCTTTTGGTGAACGGATTGTGCATTTCTATGTTCAATTATATGTCTATTTCATGTTCCACGTAGTTTTATCCGCATTGCATGGTTTAGTACGGATATAAGGGATCGGATATGAGATACACGGATATGGACGACACTTTTTGAGGACTGGCTGGTTAGTGCCCGCGGAGACGACTAGACGCGTCCGCGGACGCTTGTACAAATGATGTAAAACTTGATGATGTAAAAATGATTATTGGCTAGAAGAGATAAGGTGTTTGGACATCGTGGCTGCGGTTGCTTTTTCATATGCACAAAAGTTGGAGCCCAAAGAAGTGAAAAACTTAAAAGCAATTGAAACATCAAATCCAACGATGGAGAGGATGGGAGCTCCGAACAGGACTAGTGACTCGGTGGTGATCGGGTCAGTAGATTGGAGGAAAGTTGACCGCTAATAAACCTCGCCGGCCGATGATGGTGCGGCAGCTACCATCTCGGATAGGGGAACTGTCTGAATTGATGACCGCATTTCGAGCTTCCACAATAGTTTTCTTGTCCGATAGGTACAAGCGGTGGGGTGGCGGCGGGGTTGGGGTGGTCACCGGATTGGCGGTGACAAGTAAGTTTCACCGTGGTGGTTGGGTTCCCGACGCGGCAACACCAAAAGGCATCTAAACATTAGCAATAGTATCTTTGACTCTTATAACATGACCTAAGTGACGAGGACATGTACCTAGGGTTTGGTCCTAGGCCTGACCTACATGCCCTACCAAAGGACACCACATGCAAGAATCCGAGGCCCACAAGGTTATGAAGGAGTCACCGACTGGGATACCTGCAATTTACAAGTCACTCAAACGAGGGATTCACTCGGTGAAATCACATACACTCGACTGTCTCTGTTCACTCGGAGTACCAGGTGCCACTCGACCACAGAAGCCCTAGAGTCATCCTGAGATAGTAACGGTTAGACGATTAGTTTGTCGCCTTGAAGAGCATCTAATGCTGGCGTTACATGTAAAGCTCGCATCCCTTAACTCACCCGCTGAACCCTTGGGTAACGGGGGCCTTGACGAGGGGCCAATAGACTCTATATAAGCCGCCCCTCAACCCCTGCACAAGGGTTCACATCATTGTAACTCAACACTCCAGACAATCAAGCTCCCGCAGCACCGAGACATAGGGTCTTTACCTCTTCTAAGAGGGGCCCGAACTCGTAAATCCGAGTGTACAACCGCACTGTAGTTAGGCTCTACCCTCTCATACGTACCCCTATCCTCTACTGTGGGAATCATTCCCACAACAGTTGGCGCCCACCATGGGGCAGGCTTCTAAGTGACTTCCGGCGTGTTTGCGTTCTTCAACATCTCCACCATGGTTTCCGGTGGCGGACTGTCCTTGGGTTGCGAGATCCGTCTCGGCGCTCTCACCTTCATCATCGAAGATTCGGTGTGGCTCCAAGAAGCCCCTTTGGATGTCGAAGCACTCCCCATTCGCGGGGCGGTGCACTTTCGTGCAAGTTCCAACGGCGTCCTCCTCCGGCAATCGTCGACTTAGTATCAGTCGTCCCCCATGGCGTTTTCCCTCCCCAATGCTAGCCGTCGCAAGCGATCCGGTGGCTCCAGGCTCCAGTGGTGGGTTAAACACTTGGTGGCTCGTCAGTCATCCGCTCTGCAGATCGCGGTAATCGAGCCTCATGAATCCCTCTATGATTTAATCGATCCATTGTCGGGTCACTCGGATACCCTATCCGAGTGCGAGAGTAGCGACCCCGCAGCAGAAGTGCTTATGGCTGGCTCTCAGCGTAGCTCGCTAGGGTATTCTCGTGGTGCGGATGGGGTGATGGTCTGTTGCACATCAACAACGAGTACTATCCACAACCCCTCACCGCTGAACAGAGGGAAGAACTGTTGCGCTGGAACCAGCAAGTCCTTTGGACTCCTATCATCGGCATGACTGCCGAGGCTCAGGCCTTGGAGGCCGTGCGCTTAGCCACTCTGACTGAGCGCACAGGTCTCGAGGAGCTCCAGAAATCACTCGATGACCGTGCTCACAGGCAACCTCCAAGTTCCAATCAGCGGCAACAACAATTGTTCCCGAGTGGACCGCGGAGCGAGTACCAGATTCCATACTCCGATTCAAAATGTAGCAGCTGCCGCTCGGATTGCAGATTCTATTCAGCCGTCCCGGTCCGAAGCGGGAGAGGGTCTTCAGCAGATCCAAGCGCTGCTCGGAGCGGCTGGGGAACAGAATTCGACCGTTTCTCAGTCGCACAACAGAATTCACAGCAGGTCCGTCAGAACAGAAACAGTCTAGTCGGCTCACAGCCCAAGATTGCCTCCGTGGCGTGAAGATCGCGGTTACCACCAGGATCAGTACCTAGATCAAGGCCGCAGTCAGTTTGCTCCTCGACATCATCATGACGATCACCGTCAAGTGCCAACGCCCCCTCCGAGGGGTGGTTCATACGTGCCCCAACGGTACGATGACAGACGCTCATATGCTGATGAGCGGAGAGAGCCAGTCGATCCCCGAGATCCGGGGTTCAATGCACGGTCATTCCTCATGTAGAATCTAGTTGACAGAGGCAGGGCTTGCCGAGAGAGCTTGGAAAGAGATCGTCCGAGTGGAAGTGGTGCGTACATATCCGGGCCCGAGTGTTTCAGCAGAGCCATACGGGCTGCGGAGATACCACTCAATTTCAGGTTAACCGCAGGAGTAAGCAAGTTCACTGGCGAGTCGAAGCCAGAGATGTGGTAGGAAGATTACCGAGTGGTAGTGCAGATTGGTGGTGGCAATGATTATGTCGCCATGAAACATTTACCTTTGATGTTGGAAGGGTCTGCCCGAGCGTGGTTGAACTAGTTGGCTCCTGCTAGCATATACTGGGAAAAAAGCTCGAGTGTCCATCAAAACATTCGAGGGCACATGCAAGCATCCCGCCGGGCTGACTGAATTGCAGCACTATGTTCAAAAACCGAATGAAACTCTGAGGGATTGCATACAACGCTGGACCACACTTCATCACTTGGTTGAGAACGTCACTGAGCATCAGGCAGTTTGTGCTTTCAAGGCTGGTGTCAGATATAGAGAGCTCATCCTGAAGTTCGGTCGGTACGGAACCCTGACCATGAGCAGAATGATGGAAATATCCACTCGGTATACAAATGGAGAGGAAGAAGACCGACTCCGCAATGGTAAGGGAAAGGCTGGTGATCCCAACCCCCGGCAGCGTAAGCCGAAGGTACAGGTCCAGCAGAAGCAGCTGCTCTGGCAGCACAAGGCAAGTTCAAAGGGAAAGCCAAGGAACAGTGGATACCCAAGAAGAAGAGGGATCAATCGGGACAGGATGTCCTTGATCAGCCATGTGCCATTCACACCAAGAAAGATGAAGAGGGGTAACCTGACATTACCCAAGCATACCACTAGACAGTGCAGGTTGTTGATTCAGTAGTTCCGCGAAGGTCAACTGAGTGAAAAGAGCTCTGACAAAGACGCCAGTGATGAGAAGGCTAAAGATTACCCTGCAGTCACTGCCACTCTAATGATTTTTTCTGACGTCGAGAGTAAAAGTCGACCGAAGGTCATCAATCGAGAGGTAAATATGGTTGTTCCAGCGAGTACTACGTACCTCAAGTGGTCAAAAATTCCCATCACTTTCAATCAGCCGGACCACTCAGCCCACGTTGCTACCCCTGGGCGGTAGGCACTAGTGGTTAACCCAATTGTGGTAGGCACTCAATTGCGTAAAGTCCTCATGGATGGTGGTAGTGGTTTGAAGATACTCCATGCCGAGACCCTTAAAGGAATGGGCATTCCGATGTCCTGACTCAGTGAGAGCAACATGCAATTCCACTGAGTCATTCCAAGGAAGAAAGCGAAATCACTCGACCAAATTGCTTTGGACGTGGTTTTTGGTGACTCAAAGAATTTTCAGAAGGAGAAGTTAACTTTTGAGGTGGTGGATTTTCACAGTGCCTATCATGCTATCCTTGGCTGACCAGCTTATGCACATTTGATGGCCCGTCCATGTTATGTGTATCTCAAGCTAAAGATGCCCGGTCCTAAGGGCATAATCACGGTTACGGGGAACATGCAGAGATCCAAAGTGTGTCTTCAGCAAGGATCCAAAATTGTTGATGAGCAGATGGCGGTGGCGGAGTTGGAAGAGTACAAGACTGACTTGCTTCATTCCAAGAAGCCGGCCTATGAATCTACTTTCTAGTCGGCAGGAGAGACGAAACAAGTTCACATTCACCCGGAAGATCCTGCAGCCGCTCCGATTAACATCTCAACGACACTCGATAGCAAATAGGAAGCCGCACTCATCTAGTTCCTTCGTGAGAACTGGGACATCTTCGCATGGAAACCATCTGATATGCCAGGTGTGCCTAGAGAATTGGCTAAGCACCATCTGAGAGTTGATCCAAAGGCCAAGCCTATTAAGGAACATCTCGGTCGCTCTGCTGCAGAGAAGAGAAAGGCGATTGGTGAAGAGGTAGCTCGGCTCCTGGCAGCGGAGTTCATTCGCGAAGTTTACCACTCTGAGTGGCTCGCCAACGTCGCCATGGTTCCCGAGAAGGATAAATCACTCCATATGTGTATTGATTTTAAGCACATCAATCGGGCCTACCCGAAAGATAATTTTTCGCTCCCTCGAATCGACCAAATAGTGGATCCCACTTCGGGGTGTGAGCGCTTGTATTTCCTTGATGCGTACTCTGGGTACCATCAAATCCGACTGTACAGGCCAGATGAAATAAAAACTGCCTTCATCACCCCTTTCGGGTGTTTCTGTTATATCACCATGCCATTCAGCCTAAAAACGCTGGTGCTACCTTTATGCGCATGATTCAAAAGTGATTGCTCACTCAAATCAGTCGGAATGTTGCGGCCTACATGGATGGCATCGTGGTCAAGTCAGGCAAAGGTTCCAACCTGCTGTCTGACCTCACTGAAACCTTTGCCAAGCTGAGAAGGCACGACATCAACCTGAATCTGTCCAAGCGCACTTTTGGAGTGCCTGGAGGCAAGTTACTCGGTTTTCTCGTTTCTGAACGGGGAATAGATGGTAATCCCGAGAAAATCGGCACGATTGTCAGAATGAAGCGTCCTGAACGTGTTTACGATGTCAAGAAGCTCACGGTCTGCCTCGCGGCGTTGAGTCTGTTCATTTCTCGTCTTGGAGAAAAGGCATTACAGACGGTGTCCTGGACTAGGGGGTACTCGACGCGTCATCTCCCGATCTGTTAGATTGGGCCGAGGAAACCCGTGGCCGTATACTCATGGGCCAGTCCGGACAGCTGCCGCATACAAGGAAGATTCCACAAGACTTGGCGATCAAGACAAGGACTCCTCCCCACCGGTGTATTCGGCTAGGACTCTTGTTATCCTAGGCCTCTGGTGCATTATATAAACCAAGGCCAGGCTAGTCGATAGAGGGGAACAACAATCATACCATAGGCTAGCTTCTAGGGTTTAGCCTCCTTGATCTCGTGGTAGATCTACTCTTGTACTACCCATATCATCAATATTAATCAAGCAGGAGTAGGGTTTTACCTCCACCGAGAGGGCCCGAACCTGGGTAAAAACATCGTGTCCCTTGTCTCCTATTACCATCCGCCTAGACGCACAGCTCGGGACCCCCTACCCGAGATCCGCCGGTTTTGACACCGACATTGGTGCTTTCATTGAGAGTTCCGCTGTGTGTTCGGCAAAAGGTTGATGGCTCGCCTGCAGATCAACTGCGACTTCGGCATCGTCGTCACCAGCTCGACTGGTCACCTTGGTTCGACCAAGGACTGTGCCCTACCTACGATCTTCATGTTCGAATGAGGGCCTTCATCAACATCAACTCCGATCTCTATCAAGGTCATGGAGGAACCATCCAGGGAGCCCGGGGGCTCAACGCCAACATTGCCCTCGGGCGACCGTGCTGTTTTTCTGGACAGTGAACTTGTGTCCGCCGCCACTGCCTCCTCGATTGTCGTTTTAACGATTGCTTCATTGGAATTGTGCGGAATTGAGTCTACAACAACCCTGGAAATTTTCGTCGAGTTCCGATGGAGGAATCTCCGACAATCTCCGATATACCGAAGCCGTATTGAATCTGGATGGGAATCTAGATGAGTTTAGGGCGTGGTGTCCAGCTTCTAGCTCGGACGTCCTTTGCAATATCCAACCGTTGATCGGCTGCGGAATTCCTATATCTACCACCCCTCAAAATTTCAGCTTGATCCGACCGTCCAAACTCCGGGAACCTTCCGATTAGTGCATCACTTTTCGGATCTGTTTTCTGCGCGAAAACGAATCCGATCCGAGTTCGTCTTTTTTACGAACGTGATTTTGGACATCCTTTTTGAAGGAAGTTTTGTATGGAGTATTGTGTTTTATTCCCGAACACATCCTACTAACTTTAAAATCTTTCAAACATGATCTTCAACATCATGCTGGTGTCAAACCAGTCCGGCAATATTGCTCCACGGCTGCTGACCTGCGCTAGACACGTCGTCACTTTATTGAGCCGAGCTCAACTTCTTTGGATCATCATCCCGGCAATCTGAACAAGAGTTCGACATTGCGAAGGATAAATCGTCACCAGCATCGCCGCCCCACGGATTACACGGAGCGGGCACATCGGCATTGCCGCACGGTCACTTCATCAAGCCGGCATTGACCACGTCACGACCTGCATCGGCAGGGCCGCACTATTGCTTCTTCAAGCCAGTGTCCATCGCGCCGATCTACATCGAATCATCGGCTGACATCGAGGCTTCAACGTCTCGGCTGGACCGGGGGCTTCGCCATCTCTTCATCAACCTACTCCGGTGACTTTGGCGTCACCGGCCCAGCTTCGTCACGATTAGCTGGACCGAGGGCTTTGCCTAGGAAAACCAACCTTTGCCGGTATTGTCATGCCGTCGCTCTATCACCCATCAGGCAATGGGTTGCGGATCGAGTCCCAATTTTGGGAATCACCTTTCTTCGGATTGCTACAACAAATAAACTAGGTGCTATTAATCCTAGCATTTTTTGCTTGTTTGGGTTCATTTTTCCCACGGAATTATTACTCTGGTTTGTCCATCATATGTACGCAGGTCTATCAAATGGTGGCCGCATTAACGACGATCGCACGGTGGTTCGGTCAGTTTCCGTACATAGTCCGGCGAACGCCGCATCCGGAACTCGGACCGACCTATGAATTCAGGCTTTGTCACGCCTTACCGCAACGCGCTGACGCCCTGCATCGACATTGAGTTCGGTGCCAGGCCATATTTATTTTATTACACACTTTGCATAAATTATTTATTATGCAACGATTTTTTTTATTACTATTATCTCCGGTTTGCACTATTTTTTGTGCACAGGAAAATGATCCAGCCGGACTATATCCTTTGGCGTCACCTCGGCTGGACGGGGGGGCTTCGTCAATACTTCATTACCCCATGCCGGTGACCTCAGCATCACTCTGCCGGCCTACATTGACCGTGCTATGTCACTACTTCGGAGTGCCGTGCTCTTTGCTCCGCCACCTCGGGACCGGCTTGGGGGATGGAACCTTGTCCCGCATCAAGATCGGACCGCGTCATCAATATTGAACACATTAACCAGCTAAGTTGCCTTCATGCTCAAAGTTTTAATTTTTAACTTGTGTTCTGTTCAACCAAGCATTATACTTTTTTGGAAAAAAGTTGCTTGTAAAAAAATTTCCTTGTCCAAACTTCGTTTGTGACACACAAATTCAAATACCCCGTTCACTTGGGGGCTTCCTTCATGAAGCTTTTTCCTCTTGCATATGATTATACTTGTACGGCTTCGTTCCTTGTTCGTGTATTATGCCACAATATGCACCATATTGACTTAAGCGATTTGCAAGCTGGGTTGCCTGGCTCTTGTGCTTACCCCTACGTTCCCGATTGTTCGGCTAGGGAGTAAAGGGACACCTCTGCGATTGTCACGACCGGGTCCTCCAAGCTCTGACCTCAGACTGGGTGAAGCCGAAAGCTAGTGCTCTTATTGTTTTCAATCATGGTCGGCACACAACGGAACTCATGAGTACAAAAAATCTATTGCACAAGTCTCATAGTAATAATGAGCACCGAAGAAAGGTATCGATGGGGGTACTATTTTCTTCGAAGATGCTTCTTACACTTTGTTAGTAATATAGCATAAGTTCCTTGAGCGCGCTTTGTCTGTAACAGCCTTATGGCCTGATTGCCTGGTTATCGAAAACACCGTCGATATTCTTGACAGGTGGAGTACATAACAGTTTTCGGCCCTTGCCGAAGAGGGAGAAGCCGACGGTCGGTTAAGACGCGTATAAAGTTCGGGTGAACATAGATATGATATAAGTACTTCGGTACATACAATCATTCTTTTACCCAAGTCACTTGGGGGCTCTTAAGTTTATTTGAGCCATTTTATAATAAGTGTTTTTCTTCTTAGTCGTTGCAAAGTTATTATTATTATTATTACTATTTATCACTCCTTTTTTCGACGCGAGTGTGCGGTCAATAGCCGGGGTGCCTAATTTCTCTCTCAAAGCCGCTAAAGTTTGCTAAACTGGCCTAACAAGAAATACTCCGCCTTCGGGATAGGAGGTTGACGCCATAGGCAGACCCGATTGAAGTCTCGAGATAGGATGTGTCAAGTTAAAGCACGACAGAAGCACTTTTTTTTTCCAATTTTCGATTTGGCACCGAACACTTGATCTAGTTCGGACATTAAACTTTTTTGGCTTTTCGAGCCTATGGCACTTTTAAACTATTTGTGCGTTTCCAGCATTAGTCTCGCAGTGCAACGCCGGACACCTTTAGGGATTCGTGTCAGGACCCCGACTCGATGTCACATCGATCTAGCCGGTAACACCTCATATCACTTTGCGGCCTCACGCACGGTATCCCCACGGGTGTCGCCTTACCTTTGCCCGGGACCGTTTGCGCCTTTTGGCTCACGTATATGATAGTGTCGCTAGCATCCATATGATAAGGAGCCCGGGCTGACATGACTAGTCGTAAACCCAAAGTGGCACAGACTTACAGGGACAGGCATCCATGACCCAGCTTCGAACGTGTCGGTCATCAGCAAGTGGGTCCGGGCTGTAGCACTGGGCTAGCAGGACTCCGGTACTCAAAGCGTGACATTTCCCCGAAGGGACAGACACAGGAACGAAGAAGGACACATGCCGGCCAGCCTAAGTGTTCCGGAGCAGTAGCAAGCTACCATGGCTCAGTGGAAACACTAGGAGACATTTCCCGGTAAGAGAGGCTACTAAAGATAAACAACTAGATGGTCAGATCCCACACATACCAAGCATTTCAATAACATACACACAATATGCTCGATATGTGCAAATACAACATGGCATCACAACATGTCTCTACGACTCAAGTAATTATTCATTAGGCTCCGAGGAGCGAGACATTACAAACATGGGTCTCACGACCCAACAATCAGAGCATACAAGTCAAAGCACAAGCGGAAGCTATCATGTCTGAGTACAGACATCTATAAATGAAAAAGGCTGAGAAGCCTGACTATTTATCAGATCCTGCCGAGGGCACAAGATCGTAGCTGAGGTATCAAGCTAAACGTCGAAGTCCACGTGGAACTACTAGTGAGACTGAAGTCTCTCTGCAAAAACATAAAATAGGCAAACGTGAGTACAAATGTACCCAGCAAGACTTACATCAGAACTATCTACATATGCATCATTATCAACAAAGGGGATGGTGGAGTTTGACTGCAGCAAGCCAGCTTTGACTCAGTGGCTATCCTGAACTACGACTGCAATGTAACTCTTTTGAGGTGGCGCACACGAGTCCACATATTCACCAACCAATACACCACTATGGATCCGCTCCCGTCTCCCTACGAGAACGCCATCCATAGCACTCACGCTTATCTTGCGTATTTTAGAGTATCCACTTTCACTTGTCTATGAACTGTACAAGGGGTCCAAGTTTCCATATCCGAGGAATCCGGCTATTCGAATAGATGATGTTAACCCTGCAGGGGTGTACTTCTTCACACACGCTTTCGCCACTTACCGCCCTGTACACGTCATGTACCTCGGCAACCTTCAAGCGGAAGCCGGGCGAGGGAGTCGGCCACGACCTGACTAACCGAATAAGACTCTAGTCCAGGTTTATCGCCTATTCAGGTTCCATCCGCAAGGAGATCCGGCCGGGGTGTCGCTTACGGCCCCAAACGATGTGTGCAGGGTTCCCAAGCCCACCAACCGGGTGCCACTTGGTACACCGTGCCACGGTGCCTAGTCTGTCCCAAGCCCACCTGTACCGGGTGCCACTTGGTAGACTACTAACACTACCTACAAACACCAGAAACTAGTTGCAACTCCTGGACAGAGATCAAGTTGATTAATAAGTCGAGAGAGCTTGGAGCGCCCGGAGCCCAATGTGTGGTAGTAACTGATCATGGATCACAAACACAGAACTCAGTTCCTGAGGACGGCTGCAATGAGACAACCCACCATGTACTCCTACATGGCCTCTCACCGCTACCTTTACCAAATCGTGTTCACACACTTAGCTCATACACAGTAGGACATGTTCACACGCCTCTGATTCATCCCCGATGAATCAGACCTGACTCAACTCTAAGCAGTAGCAGGCATGACAAACAAGCATGAATGAGTAGGCACAACAGGGCTCAAACAACTCCTACTCATGCTAGTGGGTTTCATCTATTTACTGTGGCAATGACAGGTCATGCAAAGGATAAAGGGGTTCAGCTACCGCAGCAAGTATCAAATATGTCGTTGTTGTCCTAATGCAGTAAAAGAGAGCAGGAGCGAGAGAGTGGGATTTTATTGGAATGAACAAGGGGGTTTTGCTTGCCTGGCACTTCTGAAGATAACATTGAGTCTTCATCAGTGTCAACGATCACATCATCGGTATCGCGTCTATCAAGAGGGGACAAATACCGGCAACACAGAAAGGAACACAATCAATGCAATGCACAATATGATGCATGCTATGACATGGCAATATGAATGTGTTTTGGGCTAATGCACCTAAAACCAGATTAAATGAAGTTGGTTTGAATCCAAGATTCAAATTCAAACTCCATATGTGGTTATTTAAATGTCATTCACTTCATTTGCTCTAAATAGTAGTGATAAGTTGTTCTAACATGCATGAAAATGGTACAGATGGATTCCTTGAATTTTTCTGATAATTTTTCATATATAATTTATTAAATTTGGAGTTACGGTTAATTTTCTATGATTTATTGAAGTTTTAGGCATTTTTTGGAATTTCCTGAATATTTAGAAATAAAATAATTCCAGAAAATGAATTATGGCGTCAGCATGACCTCATGCTGACCTCAGCAGGTCAACGGGCGGTCCAGGTCAAACCTAACGTGTGGGGTCCACACGTCAGTGACACAGGGGCTAATCCCGCGTTGACCCGGGCTTTGACCCACTACGGGGCCCACTGTCAGTGGCTGTGGGGGGTGTTTAGGCGTCATTAGTGCTAATTAGGCGTGCCACGTCGGCAGTCGCCGGAGTGTCGCCGGCGACGACCACGGCCGACAGCGGAGGTGCACCGTGCGCTCGCTACGGAGCACCATTTGACGTGCGGTTTGCTCCTACGGGTTCCTGGGAGAAAGGCGCATCTAAAGAGGCAAGTGACAGCAGCTGGGGTGGCCGGAGCTGCCGGCGGCGAGCCCCTTTGCGGCTGCCGGAGTTCGGGCAATCTCGGGGTCGGGGTTAGGGAGCACGGCAGGAGGAGCTGGGGCGTGCTACGGACTCCTGAGATCACGGTGAGCACGTCAGTGGGCTCGGATACGAGCTGGGGTGGCTGTGGCCACGGCCACGCCATGGCCGGCAGCGAGAGATTCTCGGGCAAAGTGGTGGGGCTAGCTAGAGAGGGAGGTGGGGCACGGGGAGAGGGGGAATCGGGTCGAGGGCTCACCGCGGTTCTTCTGGTGCTGCTGGCGAGGCAGGGGAGGCACGGGGTCCGGCGAATCGACGGAGGGGAGCTTCGGTGGCCGGCGACGGAACGGCGATGGTGACGGCGTTGCAGGGCTTCCGGAGGGCCATGGGTCGGTGGGGAGGAAGGAGGGGGTCGAGGCGGAGGTCCCTGGGGCGTCGGTGAGGCGTGGGGAGCACGGTGGCTGCGGCAATCGGCATCGGTGGCGACGGCTGCGCTCGGCACGAGAGGGGGAGAGAAACAGAGGAGGGGGAGAGCTCGGGAGAGAGTGAGGGGCGGTCGGGGAGGCCGCGTGTCGACGTCCAGGGCGTCCAGAGCGTCGGGGGAGAGCGGTAAGCAGGAGCTGGCGAGGCGCGTGGCCAGCGCGCGGCGGGCACGCGCTCGTCCTCCTGTCCAGGGAGGAAGACGACAGGGAGGCTGTGGTGGTGGGCTGGGCCAGCGGGAGGAGCTGGCCAGCTGGGCCGGCTACAGGTAAGTGGCCCAGGTAGTCTCTCTCTCTCTCTTTTCTAATTATTTCAGTTTTCTATTTTGCAGGTTTGTTTTGAATTTGGTTTTGAAACCAATTCAATTTATTTTGCTTCTGACAATATTTTTAGGAGCTAAAAGAATTAAAACAATGCTCCACAAAATATTTCAGAATTATTGGACCTATATTTATTTAATAGTAGATATAAATCCAATTCAAATAATTATTGCTTTAATTCAAATGCCCAAATTAAATGTTTCTGAGACACCAAAATTATTGGTTTGGATTTTACCTCTTGCCAATATTTCCAGAGGATATCAGGAACATTTTCTTGGACACATTTGAGAAGATTTAATTGTTGGTTATTTTTAGAGGTTTCTGAGGCTTTGAAAATTCCTCAATTCAAATTTTTAGAATTTAAATATGATGCACACATGAGCTAGCCTAGAGCACTACCAGCAGCTAGGGATGTGACAACTCACCCCCACTAAACAAGAATCTCGTCTCGAGATTCAAGCGTAGGGTAAAGTGAAAGGTAAACGCAACTAGTATAATCTTCACGATCCAGGTTGCACTTCAACTGAACGTTGAGTTGTTCACCATCATTTTCTCGAAGTCTTGCTCTGAGAACTCCAACTAACATAACAACGAGAGGAAAGGAAAGACCCTAAAAGAATCGTTCTTCTCGGAGGTCGAACAACTCAGGATTAACTCACGGAATGAGACATAGCAACATCTCTCGAGCTGAGGGACGAAGCACACATCCATAAGGATGGAGTGAAGCAGATGACGAAGGTTCACTAGGTAGACAATAATTCCACACTTAAGAAGGTGGTAATCGATTGTTAACGTAGCGAGGAGTTGAATTGCCATGATACCACGACGAAACATCCTGGAGGAGGGTGATCGTAGGGTATTATCTTAAGTGGCAAAAAGAATTACCTTTGATTCAAAGATCATTGAAACTCTTCATACCAGCATAAGGCAATTCACAACGATCGTTTGGAGGGGGTCTGTAGAATGGCATACTCGGACTTGGATGATGTGGATTACCTTGTTGAAGACAACGTAATGGATGAATTTGCTTGCCACCGGAAATGGAAGAGACCCATGGTAGAATGGCACATTGGCGGTGCAAGCTGGGAACAAAATGCAAATGATGGGAATGATTCTGGTAACTGGGGAAGAACCCAACAATAAAGAGTGAATTCACTGTTGGAGTGGTTATAGCATAACCGACGAGACTAGGAGCAATCCTGGTTAGTGCCGGCGATAATACCTAGCGTTTGTGCGTGCTCTCAAGAACTTGAGCATTTCCACATTCATCAAGGTTTTACCAACATCCGTGTCAAGGGTCCGGTAAACAACTTACTACCATGATGAATGGTGATGGAGGATGCAGATGCAAAGGAAGATAACACCTTCTCAGATTTCACCTTAGCGAGGCCAAGCAAATAAAATCTGGATGAACGACCGAGAGACATTTAGCACTCCGCTTCTAATGTTCTCCTTGATGTGCTAGCGTAATACACCCATAGATATGGTTTGATATCTAGAACATCAAGTAAAGGTCGGACTTCGGGAGAAATAGAATCCATAAGAAACAATTACGGAGGTAAATCCTACGAAATCCTTATGGGGAGGTGGCCAACTTCCTCAAACAAGATACTACAATAATAGGCCTTCCGGCTGGGTGTGTTGGCCACGACATCCACTTTACCGGTTATCGAGGGACCAATATTATAGTTCTTGGGAAATGTTCCAACCATCATATCTGCCTGAGATTCAGATCTGGTTGGTGTCAGGTTATTCCAGACTCATCGAGTCCCGGAAGAAAAATGAAAGTTTGCAACACAAATCGACGAGATGACGTTGCGAGATTCTCGGGAAATGAACTACGATAGCAAGCTCCAAAACATGAGCTGGTTCTGCTACAAACATGTGAACACGTTGTCCCAAACAAGCATGCCCACATGGTAGTCTTACAATAAAACACTACCGAGTTCTGGTTGGGAACCATCAGCGAGGATATTGAAGTTCTTCCATAAGTCCGGATTAGCTCTTATGAAGATACTCCTTCTCCTTGAACAAATCAGTCATTGGCTTGGTGTGCTAGGATATACATATGGAATGAAGATGATCAGTCTAACAGACCATAGAATTCTTCGCACGTGCATGACCGACTTGGGATGATTCCAGAGGAGCAAAAACAAACTTTCTCGAATTCACGACGGCAACTTACATCAAAATGCACGTGAATCAAAGGAAGTCACTCCTTTCATCAAACAGGTACTTCATGAGCTAGCATGAAGAAAATGCTTTCAAAAGTTTCCAACACTAACTTAATGTTCAACAACATCATGGAGGAGATAAGGATGTTGTCAATGGGCTCAACAACAACTCATCGGAATTTCCATATCACTGAACTTCCACCATCATGTGAACACGGTGATAGCATTGGTCAGAACCAAAAGATATAATGGTTTATGCTCGAGGGATCAACCACGAGGAAGACAACATTACGAACATCGTTGGTTCTGACTTGATTTGACGATAGCCCACACTCAAATCAAAGGATTGATAAGACAATAGGTCCAGCAACTGATCACAGGGACCAATCGATGAAGATATCATCTTTCTTCAACACACACTACACCAGAATATCCCTTTGGAACGAACTAAGTCAGGCAAGCTTTTATCTTCCAACTCTCCAAGTTGTTGTCTAGCTTAACCAACTAGCTCAGGGGTATCCCACACAGATTCTTGGAGAGAGGGTGGTTCACAAGAAACCAACTTGATCACGAGCTCAACATAACAGTCAGGTGACAACCGGGTGATACTTTCGAGAAAATATTCGGAGAATCACGATCCACCGATATGTTACTAAGCTCGAGAACAATCTTGCTTTTCAGGGCAAGATGATATGATCAAATGAGCGAGGACTTGACAAATCCTAACTCATCAATCAAAGAGTGCACCAGGAAATAAGGACTAGGTAACACGATCAATTCTAGAATGGTGATTCAATAACCAACATACTAAGAATAAAATTATTATCCTTTAACTACCAAGCAACGAGGTTGCTAGGAGTATTGATTTCACACATCACAATTCATTTGTCGGTATTCCGGTTGCATCAACACGGAACCGAGGAATGAAAAAGGATGGCGAAAAGTATCACTATGTCAAGAATTCACAAAAGGTGGTGCAATTCTCATGAAATTCCTGTCATAAAGAAGGTAATACTTCAGGGTAGAGCAGACCAGCAGCTGGATTGTAACTTGATCTGCGGAACACAACTACTTTGACCCAATCCTAGATATGGATGAGGTACTGGAGTTTGTTTCTCCAAGTCATTCTGAATAGAATGGCTTGACAGACCACAAGAGTCATAGGCATCGATAAACGAACGCACGCATACTTCTGACTATCAATTGATAGACGAGGGTCAGAATGCAACTAAAGAGAACATCTCAAAGGAACATATAATATTTCTGAGTTGTGGATGCATAGATTAGTATGTCGAACCAAATTCAACATATTTCTTCCGGATAACCCATGCAGAAAGGTAGAACTTGCAGAATCACGATTTATGAATGGAGAACTCCTCAAGAGTACTCTAATTGTGATCTTTTGATCCAATAAACATCTGCCATAAGCGGTTCATAGTATTTGGAAGAAGGAAATACCACGGACCTCGGGGACTATCGCAAAGTTACTAATATCCTAAAGGAACTAGCAAACACTATCAACATGAAATAAGTAGGGTGGATCTCGGGTTCAAAAACCCAGGAATAGAATACCTACTACTAAGTAGCATCATGGGATGCTTTCGAGAATGATGGCCAGAATCATCACACTGGGAACACAAATCATGGCTAAATTACTAGATGATCCCCTAAGACACCTAGGGTCATAATAATAACTCCAACATAAAGGTCGAGGCAGTAAAGTACCTCAACTCACTAATTTGTGTGATTAATCTGACCAAAGGCACATCGGAAACAGGAGGAAGGGATTTGCAAATGCATCAGACTGTTTGGAAACCTGGGATGACTCGGACAGCATAACGGCTGTAAATGCTCAGAAAAGATTTGAGACATTCACAAAAATGGTGGCATAACCACTCAGAAGCACAATATCAAGGTTTCGAGATCAACAGTTAACATACGGAAGTAGTAGGAGCTGAACTGAGGCTTGAATCAACAATCTTATAAGTCTACGGATTAGTAACACGTGATCCTGATAGAAAGAAGAGATAGCCTAGTTCTTAATCCCCGTAGAAGATAAGATGATGACTCAGATCAGAAGGGCATAAGGTATAAGGAGTAAAATGAGCCTTACGTTCCATCCCACAATCAATTCCCTTACATATAACTAAAGCATTTCTAGACTCAACTTCGACCAGTTTGGCTTGGTAATCCTACAGGCAGTCAAGCTCTGATACCAACGCTGTCAGGACCCCGACTCGATGTCACATCGATCTAGCCGGTAACACCTCATATCACTTTGCGGCCTCACGCACGGTATCCCCACGGGTGTCGCCTTACCTTTGCCCGGGACCGTTTGCGCCTTTTGGCTCACGTATATGATAGTGTCGCTAGCATCCATATGATAAGGAGCCCAGGCTGACATGACTAGTCGTAAACCCAAAGTGGCACAGACTTACAGGGACAGGCATCCATGACCCAGCTTCGAACGTGTCGGTCATCAGCAAGTGGGTCCGGGCTGTAGCACTGGGCTAGCAGGACTCCGGTACTCAAAGCGTGACATTTCCCCGAAGGGACAGACACAGGAACGAAGAAGGACACATGCCGGCCAGCCTAAGTGTTCCGGAGCAGTAGCAAGCTACCATGGCTCAGTGGAAACACTAGGAGACATTTCCCGGTAAGAGAGGCTACTAAAGATAAACAACTAGATGGTCAGATCCCACACATACCAAGCATTTCAATAACATACACACAATATGCTCGATATGTGCAAATACAACATGGCATCACAACATGTCTCTACGACTCAAGTAATTATTCATTAGGCTCCGAGGAGCGAGACATTACAAACATGGGTCTCACGACCCAACAATCAGAGCATACAAGTCAAAGCACAAGCGGAAGCTATCATGTCTGAGTACAGACATCTATAAATGAAAAAGGCTGAGAAGCCTGACTATTTATCAGATCCTGCCGAGGGCACAAGATCGTAGCTGAGGTATCAAGCTAAACGTCGAAGTCCACGTGGAACTACTAGTGAGACTGAAGTCTCTCTGCAAAAACATAAAATAGGCAAACGTGAGTACAAATGTACCCAGCAAGACTTACATCAGAACTATCTACATATGCATCATTATCAACAAAGGGGATGGTGGAGTTTGACTGCAGCAAGCCAGCTTTGACTCAGTGGCTATCCTGAACTACGACTGCAATGTAACTCTTTTGAGGTGGCGCACACGAATCCACATATTCACCAACCAATACACCACTATGGATCCGCTCCCGTCTCCCTACGAGAACGCCATCCATAGCACTCACGCTTATCTTGCGTATTTTAGAGTATCCACTTTCACTTGTCTATGAACTGTACAAGGGGTCCAAGTTTCCATATCCGAGGAATCCGGCTATTCGAATAGATGATGTTAACCCTGCAGGGGTGTACTTCTTCACACACGCTTTCGCCACTTACCGCCCTGTACACGTCATGTACCTCGGCAACCTTCAAGCGGAAGCCGGGCGAGGGAGTCGGCCACGACCTGACTAACCGAACAAGACTCTAGTCTAGGTTTATCGCCTATTCAGGTTCCATCCGCAAGGAGATCCGGCCGGGGTGTCGCTTACGGCCCCAAACGATGTGTGCAGGGTTCCCAAGCCCACCAACCGGGTGCCACTTGGTACACCGTGCCATGGTGCCTAGTCTGTCCCAAGCCCACCTGTACCGGGTGCCACTTGGTAGACTACTAACACTACCTACAAACACCAGAAACTAGTTGCAACTCCTGGACAGAGATCAAGTTGATTAATAAGTCGAGAGAGCTTGGAGCGCCCGGAGCCCAATGTGTGGTAGTAACTGATCATGGATCACAAACACAGAACTCAGTTCCTGAGGACGGCTGCAATGAGACAACCCACCATGTACTCCTACATGGCCTCTCACCGCTACCTTTACCAAATCGTGTTCACACACTTAGCTCATACACAGTAGGACATGTTCACACGCCTCTGATTCATCCCCGATGAATCAGACCTGACTCAACTCTAAGCAGTAGCAGGCATGACAAACAAGCATGAATGAGTAGGCACAACAGGGCTCAAACAACTCCTACTCATGCTAGTGGGTTTCATCTATTTACTGTGGCAATGACAGGTCATGCAAAGGATAAAGGGGTTCAACTACCGCAGCATGTAACAGTTGAATCGGTGTTGTCCTAATGCAGTAAAAGAGAGCAGGAGCGAGAGGGTAGGATTGTATCGGAATGAACAAGGGGGTTTTGCTTGCCTGGCACTTCTGAAGATAATATAGCTCTTCATCGGTGTCATCGATCACATCGTCGGTACACGTCTATCGAGAGGGGACAAATACCGGCAACACAGAAAGGAACACAATCAATGCAATGCACAATATGATGCATGCTATGACATGGCAATATGAATGTGTTTTGGGCTAATGCACCTAAAACCAGATTAAATGAAGTTGGTTTGAATCCAAGATTCAAATTCAAACTCCATATGTGGTTATTTAAATGTCATTCACTTCATTTGCTCTAAACAGTAGTGATAAGTTGTTCTAACATGCATGAAAATGGTACAGATGGATTCCTTGAATTTTTCTGATAATTTTTCATATATAAATTATTTAATTTGGAGTTACGGTTAATTTTCTATGAATTTTGGAAGTTTTAGGCATTTTTCTGGAATTTCAGAATTAAATTAAATCCAGAAAGCATTACTGCGTCAGCATGACGTTGGCATGACGTCAGCAAGTCAACAGGGGCCGGCTCGGGTCAAACCTGACGTGTGGGGTCCACACGTCAGTGACACAGGGGCTAATCCCGCGTTGACCCGGGCTTTGACCCACTACGGGGCCCACTGTCAGTGGCTGTGGGGGGGTGTTTAGGCGTCATTAGTGCTAATTAGGCGTGCCACGTCGGCAGTCGCCGGAGTTCGGCCGGCGACGACCAAAACTGCGGCGGGAGCTCGCCGGAGTGGCGCTGCGAGCGGTTTTGGGCCAAGCCAAGGGCACCAGAGGGTTGCCCTTGCTTGCGCGCATCCAAAGGAGGCATGCGGGAGGCGCGGGGTGGCCGGAGCTGCCGGCGGCGAGCTCCTTTGCGGCTGCCGGGGTTCGGGCAATCTCGGGGTCGGGGTTAGGGAGCACGGCAGGAGGAGCTGGGGCGTGCTACGGACTCCTGAGATCACGGTGAGCACGTCAGTGGGCTCGGATACGAGCTGGGGTGGCTGTGGCCACGGCCACGCCATGGCCGGCGGCGAGAGATTCTCGGGCAAAGTGGTGGGGCTAGCTAGAGAGGGAGGTGGGCACGGGGAGAGGGGAATCGGGTCGAGGGCTCACCGCGGTTCTTCTGGTGCTGCTGGCGAGGCAGGGGAGGCACGGGGTCCGGCGAATCGACGGAGGGGAGCTTCGGTGGCCGGCGACGGAACGGCGATGGTGACGGCGTTGCAGGGCTTCCGGAGGGCCGTGGGTCGGTGGGGAGGAAGGAGGGGGTCGAGGCGGAGCTCCCTGGGGCGTCGGTGAGGCGTGGGGAGCACGGTGGCTGCGGCAATCGGCATCGGTGGCGACGGCTGCGCTCGGCACGAGAGGGGGAGAGAAACAGAGGAGGGGGAGAGCTCGGGAGAGAGTGAGGGGCGGTCGGGGAGGCCGCGTGTCGACGTCCAGGGCGTCCAGAGCGTCGGGGGAGAGCGGTAAGCAGGAGCTGGCGAGGCGCGTGGCCAGCGCGCGGCGGGCACGCGCTCGTCCTCCTGTCCAGGGAGGAAGACGACAGGGAGGCTGTGGTGGTGGGCTGGGCCAGCGGGAGGAGCTGGCCAGCTGGGCCGGCTACAGGTAAGTGGCCCAGGTAGTCTCTCTCTCTCTCTCTCTTTTCTAATTATTTCAGTTTTCTATTTTGCAGGTTTGTTTTGAATTTGGTTTTGAAACCAATTCAATTTATTTTGCTTCTGACAATATTTTTAGGAGCTAAAAGAATTAAAACAATGCTCCACAAAATATTTCAGAATTATTGGACCTATATTTATTTAATAGTAGATATAAATCCAATTCAAATAATTATTGCTTTAATTCAAACGCCCAAATTAAATGTTTCTGAGACACCAAAATTATTGGTTTGGATTTTACCTCTTGCCAATATTTCCAGAGGATATCAGGAACATTTTCTTGGACACATTTGAGAAGATTTAATTGTTGGTTATTTTTAGAGGTTTCTGAGGCTTTGAAAATTCCTCAATTCAAATTTTTAGAATTTAAATATGATGCACACATGAGCTAGCCTAGAGCACTACCAGCAGCTAGGGATGTGACAACTCACCCCCACTAAACAAGAATCTCGTCTCGAGATTCAAGCGTAGGGTAAAGTGAAAGGTAAACGCAACTAGTATAATCTTCACGATCCAGGTTGCACTTCAACTGAACGTTGAGTTGTTCACCATCATTTTCTCGAAGTCTTGCTCTGAGAACTCCAACTAACATAACAACGAGAGGAAAGGAAAGACCCTAAAAGAATCGTTCTTCTCGGAGGTCGAACAACTCAGGATTAACTCACGGAATGAGACATAGCAACATCTCTCGAGCTGAGGGACGAAGCACACATCCATAAGGATGGAGTGAAGCAGATGACGAAGGTTCACTAGGTAGACAATAATTCCACACTTAAGAAGGTGGTAATCGATTGTTAACGTAGCGAGGAGTTGAATTGCCATGATACCACGACGAAACATCCTGGAGGAGGGTGATCGTAGGGTATTATCTTAAGTGGCAAAAAGAATTACCTTTGATTCAAAGATCATTGAAACTCTTCATACCAGCATAAGGCAATTCACAACGATCGTTTGGAGGGGGTCTGTAGAATGGCATACTCGGACTTGGATGATGTGGATTACCTTGTTGAAGACAACGTAATGGATGAATTTGCTTGCCACCGGAAATGGAAGAGACCCATGGTAGAATGGCACATTGGCGGTGCAAGCTGGGAACAAAATGCAAATGATGGGAATGATTCTGGTAACTGGGGAAGAACCCAACAATAAAGAGTGAATTCACTGTTGGAGTGGTTATAGCATAACCGACGAGACTAGGAGCAATCCTGGTTAGTGCCGGCGATAATACCTAGCGTTTGTGCGTGCTCTCAAGAACTTGAGCATTTCCACATTCATCAAGGTTTTACCAACATCCGTGTCAAGGGTCCGGTAAACAACTTACTACCATGATGAATGGTGATGGAGGATGCAGATGCAAAGGAAGATAACACCTTCTCAGATTTCACCTTAGCGAGGCCAAGCAAATAAAATCTGGATGAACGACCGAGAGACATTTAGCACTCCGCTTCTAATGTTCTCCTTGATGTGCTAGCGTAATACACCCATAGATATGGTTTGATATCTAGAACATCAAGTAAAGGTCGGACTTCGGGAGCAATAGAATCCATAAGAAACAATTACGGAGGTAAATCCTACGAAATCCTTATGGGGAGGTGGCCAACTTCCTCAAACAAGATACTACAATAATAGGCCTTCCGGCTGGGTGTGTTGGCCACGACATCCACTTTACCGGTTATCGAGGGACCAATATTATAGTTCTTGGGAAATGTTCCAACCATCATATCTGCCTGAGATTCAGATCTGGTTGGTGTCAGGTTATTCCAGACTCATCGAGTCCCGGAAGAAAAATGAAAGTTTGCAACACAAATCGACGAGATGACGTTGCGAGATTCTCGGGAAATGAACTACGATAGCAAGCTCCAAAACATGAGCTGGTTCTGCTACAAACATGTGAACACGTTGTCCCAAACAAGCATGCCCACATGGTAGTCTTACAATAAAACACTACCGAGTTCTGGTTGGGAACCATCAGCGAGGATATTGAAGTTCTTCCATAAGTCCGGATTAGCTCTTATGAAGATACTCCTTCTCCTTGAACAAATCAGTCATTGGCTTGGTGTGCTAGGATATACATATGGAATGAAGATGATCAGTCTAACAGACCATAGAATTCTTCGCACGTGCATGACCGACTTGGGATGATTCTAGAGGAGCAAAAACAAACTTTCTCGAATTCACGACGGCAACTTACATCAAAATGCACGTGAATCAAAGGAAGTCACTCCTTTCATCAAACAGGTACTTCATGAGCTAGCATGAAGAAAATGCTTTCAAAAGTTTCCAACACTAACTTAATGTTCAACAACATCATGGAGGAGATAAGGATGTTGTCAATGGGCTCAACAACAACTCATCGGAATTTCCATATCACTGAACTTCCACCATCATGTGAACACGGTGATAGCATTGGTCAGAACCAAAAGATATAATGGTGTATGCTCGAGGGATCAACCACGAGGAAGACAACATTACGAACATTGTTGGTTCTGACTTGATTTGACGATAGCCCACACTCAAATCAAAGGATTGATAAGACAATAGGTCCAGCAACTGATCACAGGGACCAATCGATGAAGATATCATCTTTCTTCAACACACACTACACCAGAATATCCCTTTGGAACGAACTAAGTCAGGCAAGCTTTTATCTTCCAACTCTCCAAGTTGTTGTCTAGCTTAACCAACTAGCTCAGGGGTATCCCACACAGATTCTTGGAGAGAGGGTGGTTCACAAGAAACCAACTTGATCACGAGCTCAACATAACAGTCAGGTGACAACCGGGTGATACTTTCGAGAAAATATTCGGAGAATCACGATCCACCGATATGTTACTAAGCTCGAGAACAATCTCGCTTTTCAGGGCAAGATGATATGATCAAATGAGCGAGGACTTGACAAATCCTAACTCATCAATCAAAGAGTGCACCAGGAAATAAGGACTAGGTAACACGATCAATTCTAGAATGGTGATTCAATAACCAACATACTAAGAATAAAATTATTATCCTTTAACTACCAAGCAACAAGGTTGCTAGGAGTATTGATTTCACACATCACAATTCATTTGTCGGTATTCCGGTTGCATCAACATGGAACCGAGGAATGAAAAAGGATGGCGAAAAGTATCACTATGTCAAGAATTCACAAAAGGTGGTGCAATTCTCATGAAATTCCTGTCATAAAGAAGGTAATACTTCAGGGTAGAGCAGACCAGCAGCTGGATTGTAACTTGATCTGCGGAACACAACTACTTTGACCCAATCCTAGATATGGATGAGGTACTGGAGTTTGTTTCTCCAAGTCATTCTGAATAGAATGGCTTGACAGACCACAAGAGTCATAGGCATCGATAAACGAACGCACGCATACTTCTGACTATCAATTGATAGACGAGGGTCAGAATGCAACTAAAGAGAACATCTCAAAGGAACATATAATATTTCTGAGTTGTGGATGCATAGATTAGTATGTCGAACCAAATTCAACATATTTCTTCCGGATAACCCATGCAGAAAGGTAGAACTGGCAGAGTCACGATTTATGAATGGAGAACTCCTCAAGAGTACTCTAATTGTGATCTTTTGATCCAATAAACATCTGCCATAAGCGGTTCATAGTATTTGGAAGAAGGAAATACCACGGACCTCGGGGACTATCGCAAAGTTACTAATATCCTAAAGGAACTAGCAAACACTATCAACATGAAATAAGTAGGGTGGATCTCGGGTTCAAAAACCCAGGAATAGAATACCTACTACTAAGTAGCATCACGGGATGCTTTCGAGAATGATGGCCAGAATCATCACACTGGGAACACAAATCATGGCTAAATTACTAGATGATCCCCTAAGACACCTAGGGTCATAATAATAACTCCAACATAAAGGTCGAGGCAGTAAAGTACCTCAACTCACTGATTTGTGTGATTAATCTGACCAAAGGCACATCGGAAACAGGAGGAAGGGATTTGCAAATGCATCAGACTGTTTGGAAACCTGGGATGACTCGGACAGCATAACGGCTGTAAATGCTCAGAAAAGATTTGAGACATTCACAAAAATGGTGGCATAACCACTCAGAAGCACAATATCAAGGTTTCAAGATCAACAGTTAACATACGGAAGTAGTAGGAGCTGAACTGAGGCTTGAATCAACAATCTTATAAGTCTACGGATTAGTAACACGTGATCCTGATAGAAAGAAGAGATAGCCTAGTTCTTAATCCCTGTAGAAGATAAGATGATGACTCAGATCAGAAGGGCATAAGGTATAAGGAGTAAAATGAGCCTTACGTTCCATCCCACAATCAATTCCCTTACATATAACTAAAGCATTTCTAGACTCAACTTCGACCAGTTTGGCTTGGTAATCCTACAGGCAGTCAAGCTCTGATACCAACGCTGTCAGGACCCCGACTCGATGTCACATCGATCTAGCCGGTAACACCTCATATCACTTTGCGGCCTCACGCACGGTATCCCCACGGGTGTCGCCTTACCTTTGCCCGGGACCGTTTGCGCCTTTTGGCTCACGTATATGATAGTGTCGCTAGCATCCATATGATAAGGAGCCCGGGCTGACATGACTAGTCGTAAACCCAAAGTGGCACAGACTTACAGGGACATGCATCCATGACCCAGCTTCGAACGTGTCGGTCATCAGCAAGTGGGTCCGGGCTGTAGCACTGGGCTAGCAGGACTCCGGTACTCAAAGCGTGACATTTCCCCGAAGGGACAGACACAGGAACGAAGAAGGACACATGCCGGCCAGCCTAAGTGTTCCGGAGCAGTAGCAAGCTACCATGGCTCAGTGGAAACACTAGGAGACATTTCCCGGTAAGAGAGGCTACTAAAGATAAACAACTAGATGGTCAGATCCCACACATACCAAGCATTTCAATAACATACACACAATATGCTCGATATGTGCAAATACAACATGGCATCACAACATGTCTCTACGACTCAAGTAATTATTCATTAGGCTCCGAGGAGCGAGACATTACAAACATGGGTCTCACGACCCAACAATCAGAGCATACAAGTCAAAGCACAAGCGGAAGCTATCATGTCTGAGTACAGACATCTATAAATGAAAAAGGCTGAGAAGCCTGACTATTTATCAGATCCTGCCGAGGGCACAAGATCGTAGCTGAGGTATCAAGCTAAACGTCGAAGTCCACGTGGAACTACTAGTGAGACTGAAGTCTCTCTGCAAAAACATAAAATAGGCAAACGTGAGTACAAATGTACCCAGCAAGACTTACATCAGAACTATCTACATATGCATCATTATCAACAAAGGGGATGGTGGAGTTTGACTGCAGCAAGCCAGCTTTGACTCAGTGGCTATCCTGAACTACGACTGCAATGTAACTCTTTTGAGGTGGCGCACACGAGTCCACATATTCACCAACCAATACACCACTATGGATCCGCTCCCGTCTCCCTACGAGAACGCCATCCATAGCACTCACGCTTATCTTGCGTATTTTAGAGTATCCACTTTCACTTGTCTATGAACTGTACAAGGGGTCCAAGTTTCCATATCCGAGGAATCCGGCTATTCGAATAGATGATGTTAACCCTGCAGGGGTGTACTTCTTCACACACGCTTTCGCCACTTACCGCCCTGTACACGTCATGTACCTCGGCAACCTTCAAGCGGAAGCCGGGCGAGGGAGTCGGCCACGACCTGACTAACCGAACAAGACTCTAGTCCAGGTTTATCGCCTATTCAGGTTCCATCCGCAAGGAGATCCGGCCGGGGTGTCGCTTACGGCCCCAAACAATGTGTGCAGGGTTCCCAAGCCCACCAACCGGGTGCCACTTGGTACACCGTGCCATGGTGCCTAGTCTGTCCCAAGCCCACCTGTACCGGGTGCCACTTGGTAGACTACTAACACTACCTACAAACACCAGAAACTAGTTGCAACTCCTGGACAGAGATCAAGTTGATTAATAAGTCGAGAGAGCTTGGAGCGCCCGGAGCCCAATGTGTGGTAGTAACTGATCATGGATCACAAACACAGAACTCAGTTCCTGAGGACGGCTGCAATGAGACAACCCACCATGTACTCCTACATGGCCTCTCACCGCTACCTTTACCAAATCGTGTTCACACACTTAGCTCATACACAGTAGGACATGTTCACACGCCTCTGATTCATCCCCGATGAATCAGACCTGACTCAACTCTAAGCAGTAGCAGGCATGACAAACAAGCATGAATGAGTAGGCACAACAGGGCTCAAACAACTCCTACTCATGCTAGTGGGTTTCATCTATTTACTGTGGCAATGACAGGTCATGCAAAGGATAAAGGGGTTCAGCTACCGCAGCAAGTATCAAATATGTCGTTGTTGTCCTAATGCAGTAAAAGAGAGAAGGAGCGAGAGAGTGGGATTTTATCGGAATGAACAAGGGGGTTTTGCTTGCCTGGCACTTCTGAAGATAACATTGAGTCTTCATCAGTGTCAACGATCACATCATCGGTATCGCGTCTATCGAGAGGGGACAAATACCGGCAACACAGAAAGGAACACAATCAATGCAATGCACAATATGATGCATGCTATGACATGGCAATATGAATGTGTTTTGGGCTAATGCACCTAAAACCAGATTAAATGAAGTTGGTTTGAATCCAAGATTCAAATTCAAACTCCATATGTGGTTATTTAAATGTCATTCACTTCATTTGCTCTAAACAGTAGTGATAAGTTGTTCTAACATGCATGAAAATGGTACAGATGGATTCCTTGAATTTTTCTGATAATTTTTCATATATAATTTATTAAATTTGGAGTTACGGTTAATTTTCTATGATTTATTGAAGTTTTAGGCATTTTCTGGAATTTCCTGAATATTTAGAAATAAAATAATTCCAGAAAATGAATTATGGCGTCAGCATGACCTCATGCTGACCTCAGCAGGTCAACGGGCGGTCCAGGTCAAACCTGACGTGTGGGGTCCACACGTCAGTGACACAGGGGCTAATCCCGCGTTGACCCGGGCTTTGACCCACTACGGGGCCCACTGTCAGTGGCTGTGGGGGGTGTTTAGGCGTCATTAGTGCTAATTAGGCGTGCCACGTCGGCAGTCGCCGGAGTGTCGCCGGCGACGACCACGGCCGACAGCGGAGGTGCACCGTGCGCTCGCTACGGAGCACCATTTGACATGCGGTTTGCTCCTACGGGTTCCTGGGAGAAAGGCACATCTAAAGAGGCAAGTGACAGCAGCTGGGGTGGCCGGAGCTGCCGGCGGCGAGCCCCTTTGCGGCTGCCGGAGTTCGGGCAATCTCGGGGTCGGGGTTAGGGAGCACGGCAGGAGGAGCTGGGGCGTGCTACGGACTCCTGAGATCACGGTGAGCACGTCAGTGGGCTCGGATACGAGCTGGGGTGGCTGTGGCCACGGCCACGCCATGGCCGGCAGCGAGAGATTCTCGGGCAAAGTGGTGGGGCTAGCTAGAGAGGGAGGTGGGGCACGGGGAGAGGGGGAATCGGGTCGAGGGCTCACCGCGGTTCTTCTGGTGCTGCTGGCGAGGCAGGGGAGGCACGGGGTCCGGCGAATCGACGGAGGGGAGCTTCGGTGGCCGGCGACGGAACGACGATGGTGACGGCGTTGCAGGGCTTCCGGAGGGCCGTGGGTCGGTGGGGAGGAAGGAGGGGGTCGAGGCGGAGCTCCCTGGGGCGTCGATGAGGCGTGGGGAGCACGGTGGCTGCGGCAATCGGCGTCGGTGGTGACGGCTGCGCTCGGCACGAGAGGGGGAGAGAAACAGAGGAGGGGGAGAGCTCGGGAGAGAGTGAGGGGCAGTCGGGGAGGCCGCGTGTCGACGTCCAGGGCGTCCAGAGCGTCGGGGGAGAGCGGTAAGCAGGAGCTGGCGAGGCGCGTGGCCAGCGCGCGGCGGGCACGCGCTCGTCCTCCTGTCCAGGGAGGAAGACGACAGGGAGGCTGTGGTGGTGGGCTGGGCCAGCGGGAGGAGCTGGCCAGCTGGGCCGGCTACAGGTAAGTGGCCCAGGTAGTCTCTCTCTCTCTCTTTTCTAATTATTTCAGTTTTCTATTTTGCAGGTTTGTTTTGAATTTGGTTTTGAAACCAATTCAATTTATTTTGCTTCTGACAATATTTTTAGGAGCTAAAAGAATTAAAACAATGCTCCACAAAATATTTCAGAATTATTGGACCTATATTTATTTAATAGTAGATACAAATCCAATTCAAATAATTATTGCTTTAATTCAAATGCCCAAATTAAATGTTTCTGAGACACCAAAATTATTGGTTTGGATTTTACCTCTTGCCAATATTTCCAGAGGATATCAGGAACATTTTCTTGGACACATTTGAGAAGATTTAATTGTTGGTTATTTTTAGAGGTTTCTGAGGCTTTGAAAATTCCTCAATTCAAATTTTCAGAATTTAAATATGATGCACACATGAGCTAGCCTAGAGCACTACCAGCAGCTAGGGATGTGACAATTCGGCAAAAACATTCTCGGATATTGCTATATATGCATCGGTTTCGAATTGTGTCTTCGGTCAAAAGTTGGGTTGCCCGGCTCCTCTGTTTGCCACCTACGTTCCGCTTTATTCGGCTAGGTGTGCCAAGGGAGAACCACTGCGATTGTGCTTCTAGCTCGCATGGTCAAGCACCTCAGTGGAGAAAGCCGAAAACTGACTATCACAATAGGCGTAAACTGGTCAGCGATCCGATGACTATATTAAATGATGGGCCGTTCATAACATTGGCCGAAGTGTTTATGGCTTGACCTCGACTGTCGCCGAACACTACCGGGGCTAGTAACTGGCCTCCCAATCTAAATCCTCAATATTTTGCTCTTCCATTAGAGCTGAGGTTTCGTGATCATGCTTAGCATGACAACCCAAAGAAAGGAACCGATAGCGGCACTATTTTCTTTGGAAGACATTTCCTATGTTAAATAGTAATATAACATATCTCTCTGCGTACCTTTGTTTATAAAACCGTATGGCCAGATTGCCTTGTTTGTCATAAATCTTTGCCCTTATAAAGGCTTTATAAAGTAGGACAAACACTCCTCGGCTACTGGCCGAGGAGGTTGAAGCCGATGGTCGGTCAACAAAGTTTTGTACAAATGCGGATTCGAGCATTAATGACATAAAGTACTTGGATACATAGAGTCATTACACATAATTTGTGATTTTACTATGGATATCGATCCTTAATTCGGCCACCCGTGCCCGCATTAAGGCTCGGGGGCTACTGGGCTTCGGGCTTATTATTTACAAATATTAAAGGGGCACATCGATCCCCTGATCTGGTGTTGCCACCCGACCAGTGTCTCGGGGGCTACTGCATTGCATGTTCTATGCAGACAATTTTAAGTGCAATACAGTTTCTGAGGAGATTTTGATCCTCAGGTTGGTCGGCCGCACCCAACCTGAGTCTCGAGGACTGAGCACGCCGCTTTTTGTCATCCTTCAGGTGCATCTCGGGTTTTAGACCGATACACACCTTGAGGGCTAGTGGCTATATATCTCGTCAGAGAATAAATTGCATCAATAAAAAATATTGGCCAAAAATCAGCCCATGACCGAGGTGCTGAACCACCTCGGAAGCAGTTCGGCATATAGCTCGGATGCAAGTGGCTGGCTCCTTAGAGGGCATTTTCGGCATTAAGCTCGGCTAAACTCCTTCAACTTTTTTGGACCAAGATGATCTATGCCATCTTGGATATAGTCCGGCGTTGGAGCTCGGATACATTTCGGCGTTGGAGCTCAAAAGTAGTCCGGCATTGGTGCTCGGCTGCAAAAGATACCTCGAATGCAGTCCGGCGTTAGAGCTCGGATGCAAGAGGGCACTGCCTCCCGGGAACAACTACAAACCCGAGGTGTGGCATAAAAATAACAAGGCATTGAAAAAGGCCGGAAACTTAAGGGGGCTCCTCGGATACCCGATGTATAAACTCGTCGAATGCATTTCGGCGATCCTCAAGATCGAAGATGAGAAGATTTGTTGAACCTGTTTTCAAGACCGGCAACCGAAGATGAAGAACAGTTCGGAAGAATCGAGGGGCGTCCCTAACTTGAAGACCGGTTCTGGGGGCTACTGACGGTGTCCTGGACTAGGGGGTACTCGACGCGTCATCTCCCGATTTGTTAGATTGGGCCGAGGACCCCCGTGGCCATATACTCATGGGCCAGTCCGTACAGCTGCCGCATACAAGGAAGATTCCACAAGACTTGGCGATCAAGACAAGGACTCCTCCCCATCGGTGTATTCGGCTAGGACTCTTGTTATCCTAGGCCTCTGGTGCATTATATAAACCGAGGCCAGGCTAGTCGATAGAGGGGAACAACAATCATACCATAGGCTAGCTTCTAGGGTTTAGCCTCCTTGATCTCGTGGTAGATCTACTCTTGTACTACCCATATCATCAATATTAATCAAGCAGGAGTAGGGTTTTACCTCCACCGAGAGGGCCCGAACCTGGGTAAAAACATCGTGTCCCTTGTCTCCTGTTACCATCCGCCTAGACGCACAGTTCGGGACCCCCTACCCGAGATCCGTCGGTTTGACACCGACAATTACCTTTATACCGACTGATGAATAAGTCTGACATGTTCGAGTGGACCCCCGAAGCAGAAGCAGGGTTTGTCGAGCTCAAAGCCCTGCTCTCCACCCAGCCGGTGCTTGCTGCCCCGAACAGCAAAGAGACTCTCCTTTTGTACATCGCGACCACTAGCCAAGGCGTTAGCACATTCCTCACAGTGGAGCGAGAAGAAGAAGGCAAGGCCTACAGAGTTCAGCGACCAGTGTACTACATCTCTGAAGTCCTGACTCCGTCCAAGCAGAGGTATCCCCGACGAAGAAAGTTGCTCATTATTTCCAAGAACACTCGGTCTCAGTCGTCAGTGACGCCCCGTTGTCTGAGATCATGAACAATCGAGATGCAACTGGAAGAGTGGCCAAGTTGGCCATCGAGCTCCTCCCTTTGGATATTAAGTTTGAAGCGAAGAAGGCAATCAAGTCCCAAGCACTCACAGATTTCATGGACGAATGGATATAACAACAACAATCGACTCAGATCTACCCAGAGCATTGGACTATGTTCTTTGATGGCTCTAAGATGCTGAATGGTTCTGGTGCCAGAGTGATCTTCGTATCCCCAAAAGCCGATTGACTCAGTTATGTCCTGAAGATTCAATTAGATTCCACCAACAATGAAGCCGAATACGTGGCACTCCTCTATGGGTAGTGTATGGCCATCTCACTCGGTGTCCGTCGCCTGATGGTATACAGAGACTCTGATCTGGTGGTCAATCAAGTGATGAGGGAATGGGATGTCAGAAACCCTGCCATGACAGGATACTGTAGCACAGTGAGGAAATTAGATAAGAAATTTGAGGGTATGGAGCTTCATCACATTCCCCGAGTAAAGAATTAAGTAGCTGATGATTTGGCAAAGATCGGGTCCACTCAGAAATCTGTCCCCAGCAACGTATTCCTTGAGCACCTCCATTCCCTGTCGGTGCAGGAAGATCCTTTCACTAAAGAGCCTCCTCGGGCTATGAGTCCCTCTGATTCGACCAAAATCGAGGTCCCTACAGTCATCGACTTGGTTATGGAGATTCTAATGATTACACCCGACTGGACTTGTCGTACATTGCTTAGACAGGAACTCCCAGAGGACGAAGTTGAAGCGCGTCAGATTGTTCATAGGTCCAAAGCTTTCACTATGATGAATGGGCAGCTGTGCAGAAAAAGTGTCACCGGCGTGGCTCAACAATGTATTTCTCCAGAGGAAGGTCGATTGATCCTAGAAGAGATTCACTCAGGAACCTGTGGTCATCATGCGTCCTCTCGGGCAATCATGGCCAAAGCATACCGAGCCGGTTTTTACTGGCCACGTGCTAATGAAGCAGCCAAAGAGATCATTCAACATTGCCAAAGATGCCAGTTCTATGCAAACTTGTCTCATAAGCCTGCATCCGCCTTGAAGACCATACCACTCATCTGGCCGTTTGTTGTGTGGGGATTGTACATGGTTGGACCGCTCAGGACATGGTCGAGTGGTTTCACCCATTTGCTCGTGGCAGTCGACAAATTTACCAAGTGGATTGAAGCCAAATTCATCAAGAAGCTAGATTCGCGCACATCCATCAAGTTCATGAGAGAGTTGATATTTAGATACGGAGTCCCACATACAATGGCTCAAACTTCGATTTAGAAGAGTTCATACGGTTCTGCGCCACTCAAGGCACTCGGGTGGATTACGCATCCGTTGCACACCCGCAGTCGAACGGACAGGCCGAGAGGGCGAATGGCCTTATACTTCAAGGGTTGGAGCCTTGTCTCATGCGCGACCTCAAGCATGCAGCTAGAGCTTGGGTGACAGAACTACCGTCGGGCCTGTGGGGTTTAAGGACGACTCCTAACCGGTCTGTCAATCGCACCCCCTTCTTCATGGTTTATGGAGCCGAAGCCGTGTTGTCGGGTGATCTCCACAACTCACCTTGAGTGGAGCTCTATTCGGAAGCCGAAGCGGAACAAGCATGGCAAGATGTTGTGGATCTCCTTAAAGAGGAATGAGAGATGACCCTAATACGGTCGGCTGCGTATCAGCAAGACCTACGGTGTTTCCACACTAGACACGTCAAAGGTTGGGCATTCCAAGAAGGAGACCTTGTGATCCGAGTGGATTAGCAGCGGCTGCACAAGCTCGCCCCCGCATGGGAAGGCCCTTTCATCGTCACCAAGGTGCTACATAACGGGGCCTACCACCTCTACAACCTTGCAAATAAGATTGACGAGCCACATGCTTGGAACACCGATCTCCTTCGTCGATTCTATACTTGATGATTGAATTGTCATGATGTAATAAGAGTACTTTTAGAAATATTTGCTTATCAAAGACATGACTCCTGTAGTCCTGTGATGATTTCACTCGCACAAGCGCATGTTCCAAACCCCCAATGGGTAGCTTAGCTGCAAACCAGTCTTCACCTAATACTTACTCCGAGTGGTGAACATCCCTCTCACACGGGGGCTTAGCTGCGAACTAGTCTTCACCTAAGTTAAAACTTACTCCGAGTGGTGAGCATCCCTCTCACTCGGGAGCTTAGCTGCGAACCAGTCTTTGCCTAAGTCAAAAACTACTCCGAGTGGCGAGCATCCCTCTCACTCGCGGTCTTAGCTGTGAACCAGTCTTTGCCTAAGTTAAAACTTACTCTGAGTGGTGAACATCCCTCTCACTTGAGGGCTTAGCAGCGAACCAGTCTTAGCCTAAGTTAAAACTTACTCCGAGTGGTGAGCGTCCCTTTCACTTGGGATCTTAGCTATGAACCAGTCCTTGCCAAAGTTAAAGA
>NC_057801.1:235294831-235318121 GCF_018294505.1 Triticum aestivum
AGTTAAAACTTACTCCGAGTGGTGAGCATTCCTCTCACTGGGGGCTTAGCTGCGTACCAGTCTTTGCCTAAGTTAAAACTTACTCTGAGTGGCGAGCATCCTTCTCACTCGGGGGATTAGCTGCAAACCAGTCTTCGCCTAAGTTAAAACTTACTCCGAGTGGCGAGCATCCCTCTCATTCGAGGGCTTAGCTGCGAACCAGTCTTCGCATAAGTTAAAACTGACTCCGAGTGGTGAGCATCCCTCTCACTCGGGGGCTTAGCTGCGAACCAGTTTTCGCCTAAGTTAAAACCCACTCCGAGTGACGACCGTCCCTCTCACTCGAAGACTTAGCTGCGAACCAGCCGAAGTAAACTTAACTATGCAAGAAACTGGAAAGCAACATTCGGATAAGTCCGAAACCTCAAGTGCAGATAAAAGCTGTCAAGTGCAGATAAAAGTACTCGGGCTGAAAGCACGAATGAGTTTTAATGATTACAAAATCACTCGGCATACCGAGGCAAATAAGTTCCAACTGAAAGATACTCGGGTCATAAAAGTTCTCCTTCACGCACCGGTGGGACTTGCGGGCTCGACGAAAGTGTCCAAGTCTATGCCGTCCATGATCCGAGTGGCTTCCTCAATGAAAGTCTCCATGAAGTCTTCAAACTTGAGCTTCTTTGTGTTCGGCACCTGGAGGGCCTTCAACTTTTCTTCCTTGGTGTCTTTGCAATGGATGCGGACGAGTGAAAGTGCCACATCAGCCCTGCAGCGGGCGGCAGACTTCTTCCACGCCTGCACTCGATCGGGGATCTCATTGAGTCGAGTCATCATTGACTCAAGATCACTCTGGAGTTTATCCTTCGGCCACAACTCTTTGTTTATCTTCACCAACGCAGCCCTCAAACGAGTGATGTATCCCAAGACATCATTGAGATGAGCTTCGAGTCGCAACATGTTCAGAGATATTGCATCCTTGACGAGTGACTTGGTGTGATCCAGGTCCGTCTCGATCCGGTCAGTCTCCAGCTCGAAATTCTGACAGAATTATGCACAAGAGGGGAGGAAAAGATTAGTTATACCATCGCTTTCAAGATTCACAGAAATTCACTCGAGCAAAGAGAGGTACCTTCAAGCATGTCATACATATTCTTCGCAAAGCCTCCCAGATACTTCTCTAGGGAGTCCCTCCTCTGGGTGAGCTGATCCACCTTGTCATTCAGAGCTGTCTTCTCTAGTTCAAAGGCACTCGCCTGATCTTCAATTTTCTTGGCCCACTCAGCTTGCTCTTTCTTAAGCGCGGCAACCTCCTTCTTTGCCTCCTCAATAGAAGCCTTCAGACATACATTTTCCTCTTCCAACTTTCCGACTGAGGCCAACTTTGCCTCAGTGGCCTCGCCTTCTCCTTAGCCACCTTCTGCACCCCCGCGGCTTCTTTGTACTTATCTTCCAAAGCCTGCTTCATGGTGTCTAACAAAACAACATTCCTGACTCGCGCTTGAAAAGTTGACGTTTCACATTACGCACATCTGTTCGAGTGAAACTACTCGGCTCAAAGGACGAAAAGAAAGGACGACATTATACAAAATCGACAAGAATTACCTCCCATGGTCTTCACCTCCATCTGGGCACGATCCAAGTTCTTCTTCCCATTCCAGATCCAACTGGAGCTGGATCTTCTCCTTCTCCAATGCAGCGTACTGGGTCCTGAGCTCACTGGTTTTCTGAGATCAACAAAGAAGCAATTCAACCAACAACGAGAAAGTATTCTCAAATATTTCTTCACTTCTGAGTGGAAAGGAGTGAATATAGTTGATACCCCCCAAAAGAAAACATTTCTCAGACCCCCGCCGAATCGAACATTCAACGGCGGTCTAGAGGGCTACACCCAATGGGTGTACTCGGCATGCCCCCACTGGACCCATTTTCACTCGACATGACCTGACCGGTCTGAGTGAAAAACTACAAGCAATCATATTATAAGACGCCCGCCAAATCAGACATTCGACGGCGGTCTCGGGGACTACGCCCAGTGGGTGCACTCAGCGTGCCCCCACTAGATCCGTTTTCACTCAACTCAGCCTGACTAGTCCGAGTGAAAAGACTACGAGCAAATAAGTACTAGCGTCATAAGTCAAAAACACCCAGTGGGTGTACAGAGTTACGATGGACAGAAAATAGCTCAATCAGAAATCAACTTACAATCGTACTTACTCGGACATTCGCCTGAAGAGCAGTACTGGCATCGTAAGCCAGCTTGCTAGCCTCATACGCCTCCTTTAGACAATGCATCATCAGAGTGTATTGGATCATGGCCTCTTTGCTAGCTCCAGTTTGGTCCTCCGGGACATGATGCAAAGTGAATATGTGGGATGAAGGAGTTAGCGATGCAGCCGGAGGAATAAGCCCTTGAGACTAATCGGTCGGCCCTGAAGCCGAAGGAACCAACACTTGAGGTTGACCTGTCAGCCCTGAAGCTAGAGGAGTTTCGCTCCAAGGGTAGCGCAGTCGACAGAGGGATTGCAGGGATAGAAGCATTTCGAGATGAGCCGCCTTGATCCTGAGATACGGCTGCAAGCGATGCACGGGGCGTTTGGCTCGGCGGCACTCTCCGAGTGAAGCTGCGGAAGATGGTCGAGGTCATACCCTCTCCTCCTGTGGTCTTCGGAGGCTCATCTTCATTGTCATCTGCAAGCTAGATGATGTCTGGTGGTCCTACAGTCACTCGGCAACAACAATTCAATCGACTGATTCAATCAGCCAGTGAGGCAGAGCAGAGTTAAAACTGGTCATACCTTGCCGGGAAGTGGCCGCGTCTGCAGTTTCTATCTCCACATGATCCTTGTCATTCTGCATGGGCGACGTTGCAGAAGTAGCAGCTGTGGCAAACAAACCTCACTCGGTCAGCAAGAGCATGGAGATCTATAGCAGTAAGAAAGAAAGTAAGAACACTCACGTCAAAGTGATAGGCACGATGACCTTTATTCTGGGCAGAGCCTTCTGAGGATTTGGTGGGGCGACCTTAAGCTGCTTTGCAGTCTTCTTAGTCGGATCTGGCTTCGCCGTTCGAGTGCATTTCGGGTTCCTGACACTCGATGCCACGACCTTGACTTGACCGGCGGTCGGATCCTGGTTCGTCTTGGATCGATGTTCAGGGCGTGCTCCAGCTGACGGGAAGACTCGGCCTCCTCACTCTCTTCTGAGTAGTCGCCGCCTCTCTTGCTGTCTTCAGCGTAACTGGCCTCGGCGCTCCCATCCTCACTCTCAGCACCCTCAAGAAGTTGTACACCGTTCGGCATGGGCGAAAGCATTTTCGGGAATGCCTACAAGGTATAACACATCAAAGTCAGTCGGCTTATCAATCCAGTCGGATGTTGGAAACAGAAGGGAAACACTCGACAAAATATGCCTCACCTCTCCTGGTGGGTGCTTGGTATCGAAGGGCAAGATCCACCTGGATCCACGAGGATTGTCGTGAGCCCCGGTGATGCTGCTAAGCCATTGCGTCACGGTCTCGTCTTTGACTCTCTCTAGATGAGTTTGAGTGGAGTCATCTTGGCCCGTGTATTGCCACATGGGATGACTTCACAGCTAGAGGGGACGGATCCGTCGACTGAGGAACACCTTTAACAGATCCAAGCCTATCACTCCGCCTTGGATCAGCTCAACTACGACCTCTATCAAGACTCCCACTTCAGCTTTCTCTTCATTAGCCACGGTCAGCGAGCGAGGGGCACTGATCCTTGCCGATGTGAAAGCGGGAAGACTAGTCAACAAACCTGAAGATGGAACATCGTTGCAGTAAAACCAGTTCGACTGCCAACCTCTAACGGACTCGGGAAAATTCATAGCGGGGAATGCACTCCCGCCTCTCATCCGTATTCCTAGACCGCCACACAATTGGGTCACGTGGGTCCTATCGTCACTCGGGTCTGCTTTCTTGATCGACTGGGACCGAAACGTGAAGATGTGCTTGAACAACCCCCAGTGAGGATGACAGCCCAAGAAGTTTTCACACATGGAAATGAAAGCAGCAAGGTACGATATGGCATTCGGGGGAAGATGATCAAGCTGGGCACCGAAGAAATTAAGAAACCCACGAAAAATGGATGGGGGCAGAGAGAAACCTCTCTCCACATGGGTGAGAAGAAGGACTCGTGATACATCTCCAATGTATCTACTTCTCCAAACACTTTTGCCCTTCTTTTGGACTCTAACTTGCATGATTTGAATGGAACTAACCCGGACTGACGCTGTTTTTAGCAGAATTGCCATGGTGTTATTTTTGTGCGGAAATAAAAGTTCTCGGAATGACCTGAAACTCCACGGAGTCACGTTTTGGAATTAATAAAAGATATTGGAGAAAGAATCAACAGAGGGGGACCCACACCCTGTCCACGAGGGTGCAGGGCGCGCCCACCCCCTGGGGGCGCCCCCTGCCTCGTGGGTCCCCTAGACCTCCACCGATGTCAACTCCAACTCTATATATTCACGTTCGGGGAGAAGAAAAATCAGAGAGAAGGATTCATCGCGTTTTACAATACAGAGCCGCCGCCAAGGCCTATTCTTCCTTGGGAGGGCTGATCTTGAGTCCGTTCGGGGCTCCGGAGAGTGGAATCTGTCGCCATTGCCATCATCAACCATCCTCCATCACCAATTTCATGATGCTCACCGCCGTGCTTGAGTAATCCCATCGTAGGCTTGCAGGACGGTGATGGGTTGGATGAGATTTACCATATAATCGAGTTAATTTTGTTAGGGTTTGATCCCTAGTATCCATTATGTTCTAAGATTGATGTTGTGGCACCCCGGCTCAAAGAAAACCGGAACGCCCCGTATTCCAGCCCAGAGATCGAGATGAAGTCTTCTGGAATACGGCACTGCTTAGCATAGAACAAACCAGTCTTCTATCATTACATGTATATGATACAAGGTCTCCGATATTACAATGAATAACATCGGTACAACGACACTACGCCATCCTCAGTTGCTCTATGCAAGCAGCAGAACAACTCGAAGCAGTGGAATAACTCTAGCAGCGGAACAACGACGATGGTGGTGAACTCCACTCCGCAGGGACTCTGGCTGGAACGCTTATCCTAGCTCGCACGAACGGAAACCACAACAAGCAAGCAATCAAATCCGGCATGACCTGCAAGCTGGCATGACATGCCAGGTCAGTACATTGAATGTACTTGCAAGCTCACAATAACCAGAAGCATTCAAGACAGACAACAACATGGCAATTACAGGTTAAACAGGAATTAACATGAGATCATCAGAATAACATGGCATGACCAACATAAACATGATGCAGCTAGAATAATATGAGCATATTAATCCGACAATACTAGCATGCAACATGATGACACTATATGCACCACTTATTCTGCTCGGGTTACCTCGTAACCAACTCATGCATCACTTATCAACCTCGAACGTCACACGATCATCTCAGGATCAAATCAAGCTTGGTATAAAAAATACCATAGTAATCATTAAATGACCACAAGGAGCTTGATCTTTACCCACGACTCTCGCACAACATCACAAATATACAACAACTTGGTATCCTCGATACCACCGTGATCCTTACGGCGATCACAACCACGACCAACACTTGGTCTCAAACCGTGATCCTTACGGTGATCACAACCATGACCAACACTTGGTCCCAAACCGTGATCCTTACGGCGATCACAACCACGGGTTGTCATTAATCAAGTTATTATTATTACTGTTGACTCATGGTGTGAGCTACTTTCGACCTGGGCCCTTATCTGCGGGCGCGGCTATCGATAGATTTAATATACACTCTGCAGAGATTAGTACACTGTACCCACACTATGGAACCCATGGCCTCGCACTCCCATTCGAGTGGACCAACGGCATTCTGACAAAACCGTCCTACTGCCATGACACTCTCCCGGCCACTCCAACTCACTCCCCTCTGGGCTAAGTCATGGGTGGCCCCGTGTCTACCTCCAGACACCTCAACGACCACCGACGTGGCCCATCCCACTCTGGGACACAGATCCAAAAACTAACTCAACAACGGGCACACAAGGCTTATGTCCGCCTACCTGATCGGAGTAGCGCGCGCCCATAACCTTCCCTCGTTGGAGGCACCGGCGAGAGGCACAACAATTGACCTAGTTAGGACCGTCCCATACCGGTAAGCGTGGTTGCACTGGTCAGCATCAATTCAGCGGCACCATGACTCAGCCAACAATTGTTCAAGCTCAATTTAATCCGGTTAACTTGAATGCAAATATGCTGAGCCATGATAAAATGCATGAACATGATATCAAGATAATCATGAGGGTATCACATAACTATCCATCATATCAACAATAAATCATATCCACTGAGCATGGCATACTGACTAGCATGAACATCACGAGTACATCAACATGTACTACTAGCAAGCATAAATATATGAAAGGAAATACTAGCAGGTATAACATGATCACAGAGTACAAAACAACATAGCACAAAAGTGAACATGCAACTCTAAAAATCACCGGAACAACGATAACCACCTTTTTAACAAGCAAACAATTAATAAAGATTCAAGTTGAAAACCATGGCTACTGTATGACTATCATGCAAGTGGGTATTGTGGCTTGCCTGGGGATGAAGAAGGCACCGGGGAGAAGTGCGGGAAACTCGCGGAACGAATCGCTGGAAAACATACTTTCTCGGAGGGGGCTGAATAAGGGCAAGGGCATAAAGGTCATTTTCACAGTTTCAAACCATAGTGAAATCATGACCAACAGAATGGGTTTGACGAAACAAAGAAGTGAGCGTTGGTTTCACCTTATTTGGAGTTACGGTTGAAAAGTTATGGATGTTTTTCTGCCAGGGACCCATCTGTAATGAAAATATTTTCAACCAGGGGCCTAGACAGAAAAATGGAAAGCGTATTCAAGTGAATACGTTTCCACTTAAGTGACGTGGCGGGGCAGGGTCAAAACGGGTCCGGCTTGGTCAACGCGGGGCCGGCTCCTGGCTCACTGACGCATGGGGTCAGGAGGGGAGGCGGGGCCCGCCTGGCCAGCTGGAGGGGGCACAGGCGCTCGTGTCTTCTTCCTCCCGTGCCTCTGTTCCTCTCATGGAACAGAGCATGGGCAGGGGAAGGAAGAGGCGAGGGGGCTGGCCGGCTCCGGCCATCTCTGGCCGAGCCGAGGGCACCGGGGCGACGAGAGGGTCCCGTTCAGAGGGAGCACAGACGCCAGGGAGGAGAGGGCTGGAGGGGAGAGGCGGCGCCATGGGAGGACAGGAAGCTTCGGGCGAGGTGGCTTCCGGTGACTCGGGCGGTCTCCGGCAAGGGGCAAGGGGGTGGGGCGGCTGAGTGGAACGATGGGAGTGCGGTGGACATGGAGGGGAGGCGAGGGGAGGCCTGTGGTGGCCGGACCCAAGCTGAGGCCAAGGCGGCCATGGACGGTGACGGTGAACAACGGCGAGATGCCGTGATTCCAGAGGGCAAACGAGGCGGGGGACGGATGGATGAGCTGCGGGAGAACTGGGGCTTGCTTTATATAGGCCAGGGGAAGGCTCTGGAGCTCACGGGAGAGCTCCCGACCAAGCATTAATGGAGGGCAATGGCTGGGCATGGCACGGGCATGGACCTAGCGACGCATTCAACTCGAAACACGACAAACCATCAATGCAGGGTGATGCAGGGCATCACGGGGAAGCTCCAGGACAAGGTTTCAGGTCGAGACGAGGAGGGAGACGACGGGCACAGGGGTGGGAAGAAGCCAGAGCGCGCAATCTGCATGACGCAAGCGTGATCACCACGCGCACTGGTGCAAATAGCTCGTTTTGGCCAGGACGACCATGTCTAGTGGATTGACCTTAGTGACCTAAGTATTATTAAGGAAATAAATCATTCCAGGGGCAAAGAAGAGAATTGCACTTAGCTCCAAAGTAAACGAGCAGCCAGGTGTTTGTGCTGTGCAGTGGGGACACCAGCTAGCTAACTCAGTAAATAGCTTGACCGGGAGGTTTATCTATCGAAGGACTTTCATCTTGGAGATTTTGAGGGTAAATGGATCAAGATTTACTGCAGTTGCTTCACAACTGCATTTTTGGACCAGAAAAGAAGATCATGTTGATGCTCTCACATGGAGTGTCCACTTGAGCTCAAATTGGGCAAAGCTTAGTCATTTGGTCATATGAAGATGCTAAAAAAGCATCATACCATTTGGCAAAGCCAAAATGGTACTTGCTTCACAAACATCTCCTCTGAACAGAAACTTGGAAAAATATTGGTGGTCAAATGGATCAATGAAATGATGCAAAAATGTATGGAGAGATGATTTATGGGTATAAGAATGATCTGGTAATTTATCAGGATTTTGGAAGCAATATAAAATATACTTGCTTCACAACCTAAAAATATTGCCAGAAACAAAGATTTGCTCCTGTGCTCACATAGTTAATTGGATGGGGCTACAAATGGGTGGAAGGGGTTAATATGAGCAAATTAAGGAGTGTGCAAAAGTTCAACTCATTTGGGTACTCCTAGCTAGTACTTCCTTCACAAAACTTCTGTTTGATGGAAACTTTGAAAATTCACGGGAGAAGATTGGCTAGGCAAATAAAGCTGAGCTTGTGCATGAGGCAATTATTTGGACATATAAACATGCTCAAAAAGGTTGGGAGTCAATAGGATAAATATAATGACACTTCCTTCACAAAGTGCCATTTAGGGCAGAAAAGGAAATGAATTATTGGGGAATTATTTTTGAAGATGGCAGTGAAATTTTTTGCCATATTTGATCAAGATGACCCAAACAATTTATGAGAATTATTTGGGAATTTTTGGAGTGAGGGAAATATAGGTTGCTTCACAGCCTAGGGCAATATGAGTTATTCCTTTAATAGAAAAGGAATATTCCCAATAAAAAGAATATTGGGATTTGGGCTAGGATGAAAAGGACAGGGTGTAGGGTAAGATTTGGGAATGACAAGCCACTCTGGAAACAAAGAAGAGGGCATCTTCTTCAGTTTCCAGACCACAAAGCCATGAAAAAGAAAAACTCAGGCAAAAACCTCGGAAAAACAAAAGAAAAAGAAAGGGCCAAAAATCAGGCTGTCACAAACCTTACCCCCTTAAAGAAATCTCGTCCTCGAGATTTGGTTTCTCAGGGAACAAGTATGAATATTCTGACTTAAGGAAACCATTTCCAACTCGGGTATCCTTTTTCCTTTATTGTTGTTCCCACTAAATTTTTATCTGACTGGCCCTGGGGTGGTTTGATTCACTGTATCCACATTCTGACAGATCTTACCTGACTTTCTCATGCTTATATAGGCTCCAATTTGTTTTTAGATCTGCTGACTAGCGGAGTGTGACTTAATTATCACGACTGAAATATATGTCCGTCTCACAAATCCAAAAGTGATTTCCGCTGGGTGTGCCACCCGGCACTGACAACCTTTCATGTAATGAGGATCAGAATTTTCTGACGAAAACTCAAGCTCTGACTCATTGCATTGGGCTTCTCCACTAAATGCAGGTCCTTTGGGTTCCATACAGTGAGTTAAAACATAACCGTTTCCTGACAGATTCTGACTCATCGCAGAAGTTTCTGAATCATCTTAACCGGTTCCACTGTCATGAGTATCAGATCCGTACCAAATATTTGATTGTCTCCTATCGCGGCCAGCATAGAGGGTTTGGCCTGTATGATAATATCTGCAAACTTGACTGACGGTGGTTCTGACGGAAATTTTTTGTTCGCGACAGGCTATCCATGATGATTCATATAAGTGAGGACTCATGCTTCCAGATTGTTATTCCTCATGCCAATTACTCATGTTGTAGGCATATCCATGTGGATCAATACTGACTTAGACTGTCCGGGGAATCTGCACCATGGGGGTCATGTACAATTTTCATACCTGCATCACTGGTCTTGCTCCTTCATTATTGTTTTCTTGGTCTGGATCTTTGGCTGAAAGAGTTGGACCATATTGTTTCTTTGTATGACCATAGGTACTGTCGGTGCAATTGTTTTGGCAATTGTAGTTTATCCTCATTTTTCTGACAGGGTAACCCATTAAATGGCAGGTTCAACACCTCTCAAGTTCTGATTGTTGGGAAATGATCATCCGGAACCCTTGCAAGAAATTGGCAAATAAATCAGTAGCCACCAGAACAGTCTTTACAACTCAGAACTGGGACATTACTGAAATAACTCAACCACGGTTCAGGACGGTCGAAAAACAGCTCAGAGCATGAGACCGGGTCGATAAGAAGAAGGTGGCAGCTCCCTAAAATAGCCAAAAAGCAACTATAGGGCTATTGTCACAAAAAGAAACTCAACAACTGTACAAGATGGCCGAAAAGCAGCTCAGACTCGTGACAGTCGTTGAAGAGAGAAACAAAAATTGGCATCCACCCCGGATAGCTAGAAACAGCTCAGATCACAGGCGTGGTGCCGTCATTGGAGGAAAAGGGGACAAGGGCTCATCAAGATCATTTTCCTGGTTCACGGGTACTTGTATTGAGCCCATTGATGTCGTCAATCCTCATAATCCTTTGTCTCACTGCGGTGTATACTGGCTTTCTTCTCTTAATCATCCTCACGTGGTTTTCAGATCCTCATCCGAGTGACTTGTAAGATCTTGATGGTATGCTCATTGCATATATATATATGAGGACCTGATTCCGAGACAGACGTGTATTCTGACTGATTCTTGATTCTGACCAAAATGTTGCGGATCTGATTCTTGGGATTCACTGCCATATGTTGTCAATTCACAGCGTACTACCTTGTACCAATGTCTTACTGAGGAATATTTGCTGGCTTGTGCTCGAAACTTTCATCGGACAGCTTGCTGAAGAAGACTGGGTATCATGCTTCAGAAGCTTACCCCCTTAAAGACTTTGCTGGGGAAAGACTCAGTACCTTATGCTGGAAGCTCTTGCGGTTGCTTACTGAAGAAGGCAGGGTACCTTGCACGGGAAGTCATCCATGTATCATACTAAGGAAGATAGATGAATCTTGCCTTGGAAGCTTCTCTGGTATCTTGCGAGGGAAGATTGGGTTGCTTACACCAGAAGCTCCTTATTGTGATTTGCGGACCGAATTCTACATATATAACCATCTGAATATTTCGGATGTTGATTTCTTGTATGAAATAGGGTTTTACTGGACTATCCTCCTTTCTGAGTATATGCCATATTTTTGCTTGCTTCCAGGTACATCAAGTTCCAAAATCATCCTCAATGAAAAATTAAACTTGTATCTGAGCCATACCTTTGATAATCTTTTGTCAACCTTGCACACAATTTATCTTCTTGCCGATTTAATCATTTTGTTGTGAGGAGTGCATGCTAATGCAAACTTGATACTGACGGTCCATCCAAGATTTCTTTTGCATCCAGACAAAATATTCCCAACTTCACTGCAGTCTGCTGATAATTCCATTTTGTTTAGCGGAGTTTCCAAATATATGCGTTTCTTGTTGACTCTTCGGGTCCGGTGTCGGTTGACGAGCAACTTTAACAGGGGAAAAATTTGTACCACCGAAGGCCCAAAGAAAGGGACAACAGAGAAGACTAAAACAAAAGCACACAAGCATTCTACTAATATAATTAATCAAGCAATCATCACATATTACTGCTAGTCACACAATATGCATGCCTACTTAAGCACACAAATTTCACGGAATCTCCGGTACTACAATCTAGCATGCTGTGACGATGTGCACGAGGACGAATAAATGTGTGGAAGAATCGGTGTAAACAACGCTACACCAAGTGCTAGCTTAGACAGATAGCAACCTAGGCTTGCTCGGAGGCGAGGACATACTCGGTAATCATGTAGTGGGACACTAAGGTCGCAACCACATTATTATCAAGCGGACGGAAAAAGATCCGTACTCGTCCGAGAAATAGGATTGCGGGGAAAAACTGAGGCTGCTGACATTGCCATTCCTTGGTAACTAAGGTCATTAAGGGTTGCCAACACGACAAAATAAAAGAACGATCCGGGATAGACGCATGTCCATCACCGAAATGATAGACGAGACTAAAAGAAAAACATCGGTGCGATACCTGAGCACCATTTTTGCAAATAGTGTCGGGATCACTTGGCATCACTCAGCTGGGATAGAAATGACACCAAACACCAAAAGAAAAGGGGACTGGGGAAATGCAAGGGTTGAGCTGTAGTGGATCCGAATCGATGCCAGCTACACTCACCAGATAAACCATTAGCGACAAACTAATGAGCCTATATGCATGCTATGCGACAAACAAATGCAGCAATCAATTGCAACAAACCAACTGGGGTCTATACTACCGCTTTCTAACATTCACATGGTCTAGGGCATCCTACAGCCAGACCTGCTCTGATACCAAGCGCTGTGGCACCCCAGCTCAGGGAAAACCGGAACGCCCCGTATTCCAGCCCAGAGATCGAAATGAAGTCTTCTGGAATACGGCACTGCTTAGCATAGAACAAACCAGCCTTCTATTATTACACGAATATGAATACAAGGTCTCCGATATTACAATGAATAACATCGGTACGGCGACACTACGCCATCCTCTGTTGCTCTATGCAAGCAGCAGAACAACTCGAAGCAGCGGAATAACTCTAGCAGCGGAACAGCGATGATGGTGGTGAACTCCACTCCGCAGGGACTCTGGCTGGAATGCTTATCCTAGCTCGCACGAACGGAAACCATGACAAGCAAGCAATCAAATCTGGCATGACCTGCAAGCTGGCATGACACGCCAGGTCAGTAAATTGAATGTACTTGCAAGCTCACAATAACCAGAAGCATTCAAGACAGACAACAACATGGCAATTACAGGTTAAACAGGAATTAACATGAGATCATCAGAATAACATGGCATGACCAACATAAACATGATGCAGCAAGAATGATATGAGCATATTAATCCGACAATACTAGCATGCAACATGATGACACTATATGCACCACTTATTCTGCTCGGGTTACCTCGTAACCAACTCATGCATCACTTACCAACCTCGGACGTCACACGATCATCTCAGGATCAAATCAAGCTTGGTATAAACAATACCGTAGTAATCATTAAATGACCATAATGAGCTTGATCTTTACCCACGACTCTCGCACAACATCACGAATATATAACAACTTGGTATCCTCGATACCACCGTGATCCTTACGACGATCACAACCATGACCAACACTTGGTCCCAAACCGCGATCCTTACGGCGATCACAACCACAGGTTGTCATTAATCAAGTTATTATTATTACTATTGACTCATGGTGTGAGCTACTTTTGACCTGGGCCCTTATCCACGGGCGCGGCTATCGATAGATTTAATATACACTCTGCAGAGGTTAGTACACTGTACCCACACTACGGAACCCATGGCCTCGCACTCCATTCGGGTGGACCAACAGCGTTCCGACATAACCGTCCTACTGCCATGACACTCTCCCGGCTACTCCGACTCACTCTTCTCTGGGCTAAGTCATGGGTGGCCCCGTGTCTACCTCCAGACACCTCAATGACCACCGTCGTGGCCCGTCCCACTCTGGGACACGGATCCAAAAACTAACTCAACAATGGGCACACAAGGCTTATGTCCGCCTACCTGATCGGGGTAGCGCGTGCCCATAACCTTCCCTCATTGGAGGCACCGGCGAGAGGCACAACAATAGACCTAGTTTGGACCGTCCCATACCGGTAAGCGTGGTTGCACTGGTCAGCATCGATTCAGCGGCACCATGACTCAGCCAACAGTTGTTCAAGTTCAATTTAATCCGGTTAACTTGAATGCAAATATGCTGAGCCATGATAAAATGCATGAACTTGATATCAACATAATCATGTGGGTATCACATAACTATCCATCATATCAACAATAAATCATACCCATTGAGCATGGCATACTGACTAGCATGAACATCACCAGTACATCAACGTGTACTACTAGCAAGCATAATATGAAAGGAAATACTAGCAGGTATAACATGATCACAGACTACAAAACAACATAGCACAAAAGTGAACATGCAACTCTAAACATCACCGGAACAACGATAACCACCTTTCTAACAAGCAAACAATTAATAAAGATTCAAGTTGAAAACCATGGCTACTGCATGACTATCATGCAAGTGGATATTGTGGCTTGCCTGGGGATGAAGGAGGCACCGGGGAGAAGTGCGGGAAACTCGCGGAACAAATCGCCGGAAAACGTACTCTCTGGGAGGGGGCTGAATAAGGGCAAGGGCATAAAGGTCATTTTCACAGTGTCAAACCATACTGAAAGCATGACCAACAGAATGGTCTTGATGAAACGAAGAAGTGAGCGTTGGTTTCACCTTATTTGGAGTTACGGCTGAAAAGTTATGGATGTTTTTCTACCAGGGACCCATCGGTAATGAAAATATTTTCAACCAGGGGCCTGGACAGAAAAACGTAAAGCGTATTCGAGTGAATACGTTTCCACTTAAGTGACGTGTCGGGGCAGGGTCAAAACGGGTCCAGCTTGATCAATGCGGGGCCGGCTCCTGGCTCACTGACGCGTGGGGTCAGGAGGGCAGGCGGGGCCCGCCTGGCCAGCTGGAGGGGGCACGGGCGCTCGTGTCTTCTTCCTCCCATGCCTCTATTCCTCTCATGGAACAGAGCAGGGGCAGGGGAAGGAAGCGTCAAGGGGGCCGGCCGGCTCCGGCCATCTCTGGCCGAGCCGAGGGCACCGGGGCGACGAGGGGGTCCCGTTCAGAGGGAGCACAGACGCCGGGGAGGAGAGGGCTGGAGGGGAGAGGCGGCGCCATGGGAGGACAGGAAGCTTCGGGCAAGGTTGCTTCCGGTGACTCGGGTGGTCTCCGGCGAGGGGCAAGGGGGTGGGGCAGCTGAGTGGAATGAGGGGAGTGCGATGGACGTGGAGGGGAGGCGAGGGGAGGCCTGTGGTGGCCGGACCCAAGCTGAGGCTGATGCGGCCATGGACAGTGACGGCGAACAACGGCGAGATGCCGTGATTCCAGAGGGCAAACGAGGCGGGGGACGGATGGATGAGCTACGGGAGAACTCGGGCTTGCTTTATATAGGCCAGGGGAAGGCTCTGGAGCTCACGGGCGAGCTCCCGACCAAGCATTAATGGAGGCAGTGGCTGGGCATGGCACGGGCATGGACCTAGAGACGCATTCATGGCGAACCACGACGAGCCATCGACACAGGGCGATGCAGGGCATAACGAGGAAGCCCCAGGACAAGGTTTCAGGTCGAGACGAGGAGGAAGACGACGGGCACAGGGGCGGGAAGAAGTCAGAGCACGCAATCTGCATGACGCAAGCGTGATCACCACGCGCACTGGTGCAAATAGCTCGTTTTGGCCAGGACGACCATGTCTAGTGGATTGACCCTAGTGACGTATGTATGATTAAGGAAATAAATCATTCCAGGGGCAAATAAGAGAATTGCACTTAGCTCCAAAGTAAACCAGCGGCCAGGTGTTTGTGCTGTGCAGTGGGGACACCGGCTAGGTAACTCAGTAAATAGCTTGACTGGGAGGTTTATCTATCGAAGGACTTTCATCCTGGAGGTTTTGAGGGTAAATGGATCAAGATTTTCTGCAGTTGCTTCACAACTGCATTTTTGGTCCAGAAAGGAAGATCATGTTGATGCTCTCACATGGAGTTTCCACTTGAGCTCAAATTGGGCAAAGCTTAGTCATTTGGTCATATGAAGATGCTCAAAAAGTATCATACCATTTGGCAAAGCCAAAATGGTACTTGCTTCACAAACATCTCCTCTAGACAGAAACTTGTAATAATATTGGTGGTCAAATGGATCAATGAAATGATGCCAAAATGGGTGGAGAGATTATTTTTGGGTATGAGAATGATCTGGTAATTTATCAGGATTTTTGAAGCAATATAAAATATACTTGCTTCACAACCTGAAAATATTGCCAGAAACAAAGATTTGCTCCTGTGCTCACATAGTTAATTGGATGGGGCTACAAATGGGTGTAAGGGGTTAATATTATCACATTAAGGATTGTGCAAAAGTTCAACTCATTTGGGTACTCCTAGCTAGTACTTCCTTCACAAAGCCTTCTGTTTGACAGAAACTTTGAAAATTCATTGAGGAAGATTGGCTAGGCAAATAAAGTTGACATTATTCATGAGGCAATTATGTGGACATATAAACATGCCCAAAAAGGTTGGGAGTCAATAGGATAAATATAAATGACACTTCCTTCCCAAAGTGCCATTTAGGGCAAAATAGGAAATGAATTATTGGGGAATTATTTTTGAACATGGCAATGAAAAGTTTTGCCATATTTGATCAAGATATGACCCAAACAATTTATGAGAATTATTTGGAAATTTTTGGAGTGAGGGAAATATAGGTTGCTTCACAACCTAGGGCAATATGAGTTTTTCCTTTAATAGAAAAGGAATATTCCCAATAGAAAGAATATTGGGATTTGGGCTAGGATGAAAAGGACAGGGTCTAGGGAAAGATTTGGGAATGACAAGCCACTCTGGAAACAAAGAAGAGGGCATCTTCTTCAGTTTCCAGACCATAAAGCCACGAAAAAGAAAAACTCAGGCAAAAACCTCGAAAAAACAAAAGAAAAAGAAAGGGCCAAAAATCAGGCTGTCACATATGTTGCTATGACTTTGCCATACTTAATGCTTGTTACTAGGGACCGAGTGCCGTGATTTCAGATCTGAACCTATTATGTTTTCATGAATATATATGTGGGTACTTGATCCTATCTTGCAAGTCAATAGTCACCTCCTACGTGTTAAGATCCGGTAAACCCCGAAGTGACAATAGTTGGGGCACTTCCCGGTGATGACCGTAGTTTGAGGATTTCATGTATTCACTAAGTGATAATGCTTTGGTCGGGTACTCTATTAAAAGGAGGCCTTAATATCCCTTAATTTCCAATAGGACCCCGCTGCCACGGGAGGGTAGGACAAAAGATGTCATGCAAGTTCTTTTCCATAAACATGTATGACTATATTCGGAATACATTCCTACATTACATTGATGAACTGGAGCTAGTTCTATGTCACCCTATGTTATAACTGTTGCATGATGAACTGCATCTGACATAATTATCCATCATTGATCCATTGCCTACGAGCTCTTTTCATGTTGATCTTTGCTAAGTTACTTCTCCGTTGCCATTGTTACAATTGCTACAAAACCGCTACTATTACTTTTGCCACCGTTACCGTTACTTCTATACTAATTTACTACTAAATACTTTGTTGTAGATATTAAGTCTTTCAGGTGTGGTTGAATTGACAACTCAGCTGCTAATGCTTGAGAATATTCTTTGGCTCCCCTTGTGTCGAATCAAAAAATTTGGGTTGAATACTCTACCCTCAAAAACTGTTGCAGTCCCCTATACTTGTGGGTTATCAAGACCTTTTTCTGGTGCCGTTGACGGGGAGTATAGCTCTATTCTCTGAATCACTTGGGATTTATATCTGTTGATCACTATGAGGAACTTGAAAGATGAAAGACCAATATTTTTCCCTCAACTACGAGGGGAGGTAAGGAACTGCCATCTAGCTCTGCACTTGATTCACCTTCTGTTTTGAGTAAACTTGGGACACCTACACCTGCTATTGATTCTGATATGTTGCATGTTATTGATGATGCCACTTCTGCTATGCATGATGCTTATGATGAAAGTACTTCTCTGCTTGATAATAATGTGCCATTAGGTGAATTTCTGGATGAACAACTTGCTAGGTTTAGAGAGAATGAAATTAGTGAAACAGATGATATTAATGAAAGTGATGATGAAGATTCTCCCCCTAGATATGAATTGCCTGCTGTACCTGAGGGTTATGTTATGGATGAAGAAACTGCTAGAGACCTTTTTGCTTGCAATGATAGATATGATCTTAAGAAACTGTTAGCTAAGCTGAAAGAAAAGTCTTTGAATGCTAGAATGAAATATGACCCTTCTTTTGCTACTTCACCCATCTGTGTTACTGATAAGGATTATGAATTCTCTGTCGATCCTGAGTTAATTACTTTGGTTGAATCTGATCCTTTCTATGGCTATGAATCTGAAACTGTTGTGGCACATCTTACTAAATTGAATGATATAGCCACCCTATTTACTCACAAAGAAAAAATTCACTATTATTATAGTCTAAAATTGTTTTATTTCTCATTAAAGGGTGATGCTAAGATATGGTTTAATTCTCTTGCTCCTGGTTGTGTGCGTAGTCCCCAAGATATATGATTTATTACTTCTCTGCAAAATATTTCCCCACTCATAAGAAACAAGCTGCCTTCCAGGAAATATTTAACTTTGTGCAAATTGAAGAAGAGTCTCTCCCACAAGCTTGGGGGAGGCTTCTCTGATTACTTAATGCTTTGCCTGATCATCCTCTCAAGAAAAATGAAATACTTGATATCTTTTATAATGAAATAACCGATGCTTCCAGAGACCACCTGGATAGTTGTGCTGGTTGTGTTTTCACGGAAAGAACTGTTGAGCAAGCTGAATTTCTATTGAATAATATATTGAGTAATGATAATGATTGGACACTTCCTGAACCAACCCCTAAGCCAACTCCGAAGAAAAGGGATATTCTATTTCTCAGTCCTGAAGATATGCAAGAGGCAAAGAAACCTATGAAAGAAAAAGGTATTAAAGCTGAAGATGTTAATAATTTACCACCTATTGAAGAAATACATAGTCTTGATAACCCGACATAGGTAGTAAAGGTAAATTCTCTATATAGATTTGATAAGTATGAAATCCCATCTACTAAGTTTGCTAGCCAATGCTTGGATGAGTTTGATGATTTTATTTTTAAACAAGAAAACTTCAATGCTTATGTTGGTAGACAATTAAAATGTAATGCTTATATGGTTGAACACTTGAGTGATTATATGTCTAGAGTTAAAGGTGATCTTAAGCTTATTAGTAAACATGCTTCCATGGTTACCACTCAAGTAGAACAAGTGTTGAAGGCACAAGATGATTTGCTCAATGAATTAAATAATAAAAACAATAATAATGTTGTTAGAGTTATGACTAGAGGTGGTAAAATGACCCAGGAACCTTTGTATCCTAAGGACCATCCTAAGAGAGTCGAGTAAGATTCTCAGAGAACTAATGTTGATGCACCTAGTCCCTCTAAGAAAAAGAAAAAGAAAAATGATAGGACTTTGCATGCTTCTAGTGAACCTATTATAGACACACCTGAGAATCCCAATGATATTTGTAGCGACCAGACCTGAAACAGTCTAGTCTCTGTGCATGAGTGTCATCCCTGGATCGGTAATGCTGACACGCACAGTACTCGAGGATTTATAACAGAGTTTAAATCACACACTTATTACATCAAATGTCTCGAAAAGAGAACTTAATACAATAATATGGCTTAAGGCCATCTAAAAACGATAACAACGAAAGGCTTGGAAGATAAAGCGAGGCCATCAACTCCAACGACATAGCTGAGTGAAAGACAATGACCTATGGCACCTTACTCGTCGTCTGAAAAGTCTGCAACATGAAATGTTGCAGCTCGAAACGGGTCAGCACATGGAATATGCTAGCAATGTAACACATAAAGTAATGAACAGAATAAATGCTATCACTACATGCATATATGGCTGGTGGAAAGCTCTATGGTTACAATTTTGCATAAAGCCAATTTTTTCCTACAACAAAGGAACAAATTTCATTTAACTATCATGGTGGTTGTTAAACATTGAGAAGGTTCCTCCAACTCAATCCCAATTAAGCATCATCATTAAACCCAATCAATTTAATTTAGAGTGATGAGATCAACATGATAATCCAAGAACTAGATACTCAAGATGTCCATAACCGGGGACACGGCTAACCATGATTAGTTTGTACACTCTGCAGAGGTTTGCGCACTTTTCCCCACAAGACTCAAACACATCCATGGTCGGAGATTCGAGACACAGTCTTTCTGAAACATTAGCTCTCTAGTCTGGGTAGCCAGTACCACCTAAAACCCACTACATCTGCTAGTCTACCTCTTCAAGAGCTTCATGCAACTTACTCAACTATGCCAGAGCCCATATTGGCTTGTGGCTGCACACGGAAGTTTCTAGCATGAATAACCTTATGATCCCTTTGAGCCTAGGTGGCGAACCATAGGATGATCGATGATCACACGGGTACTCCGGGATATCCTAGGACAACACTAGATCCTCCAGGTGCCTTGACAACCATTGGGTACTCCAGGGTGCCTCAAGCAATCCACCCAGGTGTGTATTTAAGTAGCTACCTTAAGTTAACCATTAATTAACAATACTCACATCTGTCATGGATACACTCACCCAAACCACGTCTACAAGCATAGCATAGCAATATAAGCATAACGTAGAAGTAACTCCCAAAGGTTTGATAATAAACAGGGCAATAGGTTCTACCTCATCATTTACTTCCCAAAAACCCACATGTTAATCAGATCCTAACCATGCAATGTTTGAGGGTTGATCTAATGCAATAAAACTGGGTAATAAAGAGGTATGATCAAAGTGTTACTTGCCTTGCTGATGATCCGCAAAACCTAGAGACTCGTAGTAGCACGCTTCGCACTCCGGGTACTCTATCGTAATCAAACAATAACATACGTAAGCACTCAAACTAGAAGCACGGGTAAAACTCAAATAAGAGATCTAACCAGAAAGTTCAACTGAAGAACTCCGGTTTGCAAAAAGAATCAAATCAAACGAAACAACGAAACTCAAACTGCGAAAGAAACAAGACCCGTTTACTAATCTGGACTAAAGTCAAATTTTATAGTACCAAAATCTTGTTCAAGTTGGTTAAACAGAAAGATGGTTTCGAGATGAAGATCTAGGCACTTGAATCGCCTGATTTCGATAAACGAGCGAAAAGATAAACTAACACGAAGATCAGGGCAGAAATCGTGATAAAAAATAATCGCGGAAAAACCCTGGAAAAGAAAAACTAACGAACAGGCTAACGAACGAACGTTCTCTGTCTGCGGCTAAGGGATGAACTTCGTTCGTTAAAACGAATGTACGGCCGAACGTCTGCTATTTAACTAAACCGAAGAAAACCAAACCGACCTAAATAAATAAAAAATGAATCTAGGGTTTTTCAAAATAAAACCGATAGGTTTTAAAAAAATGGCGGCTACCTCGGTGTACTTGTTGGCGGCGGCAGCGGCGTGCGGCTCCGGCGACAGCGGGCGGCGGCGGCGGCGGCGCGAGCAGTAGCGGCGGAGGCTGGCAGCGGGGTCGGGCTAGGGTTTCGATGGGGCGGCGGCTCGGCTTGGGCCTTCAGCCTTTAAAGGGCCGTCCGGGTCGGTGTCCCAGGCGGACACGGCCCGGTAGGTCAGTTACTTTTTTTTAAAATATTCCGACGCACAAAAAAAATACTAAACACACTCCAAAAATCCTGAAATAAAATTTTCCCCGTCCTCTAAAAATATAACGGACAAGGTGAACATTTATTTGGGCCTCTAATGCAATTTTAAAAAGCACATTTTTTTCCTAATTCAAATCAAATAGCAATAAAACTCCAAAAAAAAATTCTTATTTGATTTTAATATTTAACCGCCAATATTTCTTTATTTTGGGGAAGTCATTTTATCCCCTCGCTTTTATTTTTAAATAAGAAATATTCGAAGAGAAAAATAATTAAAACCAAATGATCCTCTTTTCAAAATTTGAGAAAACTCAAATATGAAAATAACGAAATCCCCAACTCTCTCCGCGGGTCCTTGAGCTGCGTAGAATTTCTAGGATCAATCCAAAAATGCAATAAAACATGATATGCAATGATGATCTAATGTATAACATTCCAAATTGGAAATTTGGGATGTTACAAACCTACCCCCCTTAAGATGAATCTCGCCCTCGAGATTCGGGTTGGCTAGAGAATAGGTGCGGGTGGTCCTTTCGTAGGTCTTCCTCTCGCTCCCAGGTGGCTCCATCCTCGGTATGGTGGCTCCACTGAACTTTGCAGAACTTGATAATCTTGCTGCATGTGACTCGGGTGGCAAACTCGAGAATCTTCACTGGTTTCTCCTTGTAGGTCAAATCGCTATCCAACTGAATTGCTTCCAGTGGCACTGTATCTCTTAGAGGAATATCGGCCATCTTTGCGTGGCACTTCTTCAACTAGGAAACACGGAACACATTGTGAACTCCTGACAATCCTTCCGGCAATTCTAGCTTGTAAGCAACTTCTCCCATACGTTCCAAAACTTTGTATGGTCCCACAAAACGTGGTGCTAACTTTCCCTTAACTCCAAAATGCTTAACTCCTCGAAGTGGGGACACACGAAGATACACTCTGTCTCCGACTTCATAAATTGTCTCCTTGCGTTTAGAATCCGCATAGCTCTTCTGCCTGGACTGGGCTACCTTGAGTCTATCATGAATCAGCTTAACCTTCTCTTCAGACTCCTTAATCAAATCTGGTCCAAACAACTGACGGTCTCCAACTTCATCCCATAACAACGGTGTCCTGCACCTTCTTCCATACAAAGCTTCAAAAGGGGCCATCTTCAAACTGGCTTGATAACTGTTGTTATAAGAGAATTCTGCATGCGGCAAATTGTCGTCCCAACTAGATCCATAATCTAGCGCCCGAGCTCTCAACATGTCCTCCAGAATCTGATTGACTCTCTCGATCTGTCCATGTGTCTGTGGATGAAAGGCTATACTGAACTCTAGCCTGGTACCCAAAGTCTCATGCAACTGATTCCAAAACTTTGAGGTAAACTGGGTTCCTCTATCTGATACAATGGTCCTCGGAACTCACTACAAAAAAAGACACATCCGTGACATTTTGGGCCGAACAATTTTTTTTCTGTCATACGTATGACACTTCTATGATGATAATTGTGACAAAACCCGGTATCATCATAGATGTGGTGGGCTCCTACTTCTATGACAAAAAATCATGATACAAAATGGGCTTTTCGTCCTGGGCGGGCCGGAGACGCAGCTGCATGACATTCTTTGGGCCGTCCATGACGGAAAAAACCGTGGTAGAAGCGAGGGGGAGGAAAATTTCGGGGAGTTGCCGGTTACGGTGGGAGGTTGAGGGCCGAGAGATGCGCATTTCTCTCGTACACGTACGCGCGTGTGTGCGAGGCATTGGCTCTAACTGAACCCGAGCGAGGCGTTGGGCTCTAACTGAACCCGAGCGATCGCACTGCAGGCTACGCGTTATTGAACCCGAGCGATCGATCGATGGCTGTTAACTGAACCCGATCGAGCGATTCCTTCGCTACTGCTGCTAACCGAAGCCGATCGATTGGATGAACAGTGAGTGTT